>NC_142013.1:58007838-58265338 GCF_049901735.1 Notechis scutatus | reverse complement strand
TAGATTACCAAGACTTTTTATCCAACCATTGATAAAACAAATCCCATATCATATAAAATTGTTTATCTTCTTGTTCTCTGATTTCAAATGTCAATTTACTCATTTCAGCACAGTCCATAATTTTCTTAATAACTTCCTCCTGCATAGGTATTTTTTCGTTTTTCCAGTTTTTAGCAAATACAATTCTAGCCACTGTTAAAATATTTACAATCAAATATTTCAGCTCTTTGTTGTATATTTCCGGTATGATTCCCAATAAAAAGATCTCTGGTTTAAAGTCTATATGTTGTTTTATCATTTTTTCCAACTAGGTGTGGATTTTAGTCCAATATTTTTTTGCATCCAAGCATGTCCACATGTGGTAATATCTGGTATCTGATGACATTTCCAACATTTATCCAATTTATTCTTAAACAATCTCACAATTCTCGATGGGGGTAGGTGCCACCTGTAAAACATCTTATACAAATTTTCTTTATATGCAGTTGACATTGTCATTTTATAGTTTTGAGACCACAATTTTTGCCATTTCTCTAAATCAATCCCATATCCAAAAATTTTCCTCCAAGCAATCATTGTTTCTTTAACTTGTTCTTCCTCCAACTTAAATTCTAATAAATGTCCATAGAGTTTTTAATTACCTTTTCATCAGTACCCATCAAAATTTTATCTAAATCAGTCAACTTATCATAAATACCTTCTGTTTTGAAATCTTTATCAAATCTGGATTGTATTTGCAAATATGAAAACCAATTCATTTTTACACCTTGTTCTTCCAACGCTTGGATAGATTTAAGTTCACCCTTTTCATTCAATATCTCACCATATGTAACTGTTTGTTCCTTTTTATATATTATTGGATAAGAAAAAGCTTCAATAGTAGATATCCCTAATGGAATTTTTAAGTAGTATTGTCTTTTTATCTCCTCCCAGTTCAAAAACAATGCCTCTCTAATGTAATGTCTTCTAAAATAACCCTGTGTTTTAGTACCCTTATACCAGAGGAAAGTATATCATCCCAGCAGCAAGTCATGTCCTTCAAAAGTCAATAATCTATTGTTCCTTAATGTTATCCATTCCTTTACCTACATCAAATTTGTCGCTTGATAATATAACTCCCAGTTGGGCAAGGCAAGCCCTCCTCCTGTTCTTGCATCTTGTAACAGTTTAAGTTTTATTCTCGCTTCCTTACCCTGCCAAATATATTTCAGCACAATTCTATTTAAGTCTTCAAAAAACTCTTTCCCTAGTCGAATTGGAATTGTCTGGAATAAATATAAAATTCTAGGCAATACATTCACCTTAATTGTAGATATTCTCCTAATCAATGATAGTAGTAAGTTTTCCCATTTTGCCAAATCTGTCGCAATCTGCTGTTTGAGTTTAAAATAATTATCTTCTTTCAGTGTGCAACAACTTGGTGTAATGTATATCCCTAAATACTTAACCTTGTTTGTGACCTGTATTTCTAAAACTTCTTCCAACTCTTTCTTTCATCTTGCTAACATATTCTTAGTTAATATCTTTTGTTTATTTTCAAACCTGCTACTTTTCCATATCTTTTCTATTAATTTAGGTGCTGTTTCCAGTGGGTCCTCTAATATAAATACCAGGTCATCTGCAAAGGCTTGCAATTTATACTCTTCCTTTTTAATTTTCATTCCTTTTATTTCTTTTTCTTCTCTAATATTATTATTCAACACTTCCAATGTTAACACAAACAGCAGAGGCGACAGTGGACAACCTTGTCTTGTCTCTTTTCTTATATCTGTGGATTCTATTAATTCTCCATTTACCATAACCTTTGCAGTTTGCTTATGATATATCGTATCAATGGCTTGGGTAATTTTTTTACCAAAGCCCATTTGTATCAATTGCAGTAAGATGAATCACCAACTCACATTGTCAGAAGCTTTTTGTGCATCTAGAAACATCAAGGCCATTTGCTTTTCAGGATGTGCCTCATAGTATTCCAAAGTGTCCAGAATTATTCTCACATTGTCTTTGATTTGTCTCTTTGGCAGAAATCCATTTTGATCAGCGTGGAAAAGTTATTTAAATATCTTTTCAATCTGTCTGCCAAGATTGAAGCAAAGATTTTATAATCTGAATTTAGTAGGGATATAGGTCTATAATTTTTAACTTGCTGCAGGTCTGTGTCCTCCTTCGGTATAAGTGTAATATATGCTTCTGACCATGTTTTGGGTATTCTCTTCTTTGACATAACTTCGTGACTTCTAATAGGTAAAGAATCAATATTTCCTGAAAAGTCTTATACAATTCTGCTGGCAATCCATCTGGACCTGGTGCTTTTCCAACATTCTGTTTTTTTAAAGCTTCTGTTAATTTCATCATCGTTATGTTCCCTTCTAGCATTGTTTCAATATCTTTGAGTATCTGGGGTAGATTCACTTTCTGTAAATATTGCTTAGCTTTTTCTTTTTGAATATTCTCTTGATAATACAATTTTCCATAGTAATCTAGTATAATTTTTTTCATCTCCTCATTTCCACAGCAAACATGTCCTTCTTCATTTATTAATTGACTAATCCTTCTTGATTCTCTTCTTTCTCAATTTGTAGGCTAACCATCTGCCTGGTTTGTTTGCATCTTCAAAAGTAATTTTGTTTACAATTTTTATTTTTTTGTGCTAATTCCTCTTTTTCCATTAGTCCCATTTTATGTTTAGTTATATCCATTTTAATTTTAATGTCTTTTTTTTTTTGCAGGGACTTCTGTAATTCTTTTTCCAGTCTTTTATAGTAATCTTCCAATGTTTTGAAAGTCTTTTTCTGTTTTCTGTTTCTTTTCCTTGTATAGCCTATTATCAGGCCTCTTGTGTAGGCCTTCATCATGTCCCAGATTCTGTAAAGATGTATCCTCTTTCTATTTTCTTTAAAAAAGAAAATCAATTCTTTCTCTATTTTCTGTTTAAAGTATTTTTCCTTTAATATCATATTATTTAAAGTCCATCTAGATCTCCTCTTTTGTCCTTTCCAAATGACTGTCATTGGGTTGTGGTCTGCCCAAGTGCTTGTTTCTATTCCAATTTCTCGTGTGTTGGCAAGTAATTCTGCTGACATCCATATCATATCTATTCTAGACCATGATGCATGTCTGTTTGAGTAAAAAGTATATTGCTTATTTTCCACATTTCTCGCTCAATGCATCTTTTCAGTTGAATTCTTCTATTATTTGAAAGAAGGATTTTGGTAATATCTTTCTAACTTTCTTTGTTGATTTCTGCGTTTTGTAATCCAACCGATCATTAATTATTCAATTGAAATCTCCCATCATACAAATATTAGTATAGTCCAATTCAATTATTTTCATATGTAATTTCCTGTAAAATTCTTCTTGGTTGTCATTTGGAGCATAAATTGCAATTAAAAGTATTTTAACATTATTGTCCATTATTTCCACCATCAAAATCCTTCCATTGACATCTGTGTAAATTAGTTCTGCCAAGATTGTATCTCTAATATAGAAGACCACACCTCTTTTTTTACATTGTGTCAACGATGTGAATAATTTCCCTATTTTTTTTTTTCAATATATATTCAAGTTGTTTTTTAATATGAAGTTCTTGTAGGCAAATTATGTCAAATTTTAATTTCTCTGATTTATGGAAATACTTTTCTTCTTTTATTAACCAGTGCGGGTCCATTTATGTTAATCGTAATACTTTTCTTCTTTTAAGACGGTTTTATTGCTCTAATAGATCTTAGTTCTTGTTGCTCTCTAAATTTTCTACTGCACCTTCTTTTTCTCTTTTTCAATTACTGCTATACACTCTTGAAATTCATTTAGTGTTTGGGGATAAACCCTAGCAGAGTATGCAGCAGCAGTCAAGCCAATGCCAAAATTTTCTATACACACACTCTGTTTGTAGTTTATAATAGTTTTTAATCCATAAGCATTGTAATCCGTGTCATTCACAATATATCCATTAGTAAGAGTCAGGTCCTTTATTGCTTTACCAGCCCGATAAAGATCTTAGTTCTCCGATGTTAACGCTCAGTAAGGGTACACACCAGTAAAACAGCATTTGTATCCAGCAGTAAACAGCAAACGGTAAACAGTAAAACAGTAGGCAGCAAAGAAAAGGCAGTAAGCTTTCTGCTTCCTCTTCTTGCAGTTTCACCGCATTACTGCTATACAGTGTGGTGCTCCTATGATGCCTTAGAAATTCAATTATGTACCTAACAGACTCTTCTTTTCTTGTGTCTTCCTCCTTTCCTCTAAAATATTCTAAATAGAATAGCTCAGCTTTTTCGACTGTGTCAATTCTGTGTCTTTGTTCCTGCCAAGTGAACAAGAGGCCTTCTGGTATCAGCCATCTGTAATTTACTCCTCTTTTAAGTAACTCTTTAGTTAAAAATAAATATTCTCTTCTCATCTCTCTTACTCTTCTTGGTACCTGTTTCAGCACCACAATTTCTTTGTCTTTGTACTTTAATGTTTTCTCTCTTGCTACCTGCAGTATCTGTGTTTTAATAATCTTGGTAAATCTGATGTGGACTTCTCTTGGTAACCTATTTCTCATTGCATATCTTGTATCGACACGGAACACTTCATCCATCCCATCCATCATCTTCTCTTTGGTTATCTCTAGTGCTTCTGCCAGAATTTCTGTCATTATTTCAGCGAGGTTTTCGCATTTTCCTTCTTCTACATTTTGAAATCTCAGATAAAATTCTGATCTATCGATTTCCCAGTCTAATGGTCCACTCCTGCCCTTTTCAACATCGCTCAATCGAGTATCAGTATCTCCAATTTTCTTATCCCTTTGTATATCTTCTTCTTCACTTTTCTTAAATCTGTCCTCATATTTCATCATCATCTGTTGAATGTTCTCTACTTTCTCATCTATCTTTTCAGTTCTTTGCTCAATATTCTCAGCTCTTTGCTCAATATTCTCTATTCTCTTTTCAATCTTCTGAATTCCTTGCATAATCATCTGCAGTGTCACTTCCTTCTCTTTCTCCTGTTGTAACATTGTCTGTATTGATCATTGTCCTCCAGATGGTGAAGAGGAGGCTATTGAGGAATCTGGGGCTGTTGTCTTTCTGCTCATCTTGTAATACTTATCTGTAAAAAGAAGAAAGAGAAAGAAAAAAGGGGAAAGAAAAAAAAGAGCGAAGGCAGACAATTGCCACTCCAAAAAATTAAAAGGGAAAAAAAATATTCAGGCACTTGTATACCTTAATCCAATTAGTTGCAGTAATATGCAAAAAAAGAGAAGATATGGAAAAAAAGGATTAAAAAGTTTCTTTTTGAAGAAAAAGAGGCAGGGGGAAGAGAAAAAAAATAGTCTATGTATTTCTCTTAATTAAAAAAAAGAGTAAGAGAAAAAATTTACATTCTAGTTTCTGGGTTAAAAAGTTAAATTCCAAATATAAAAATCCAACTAGAGGGGAAGTAAAAAAGAAGGTAAGAAATAACAAACAATTCTAATAGAAAGCAAGCCATTGCCACTAAATATCCAAGGCTCTTTGGTAAATCAACTCAGACTTTCCAGTTCCAGTATTTTTTTTTAAACAAATTTTATTAATTTTTAAAAACAATACACAAACAAACAAAACGTAGAATATAATAACATAGGACATCTTTTCTGAAAAACAAATAAAACATCTTATTTAAAGACAGGATAATTCCAAATTATCACATTTCCATACAAGCACAGTTTAATATGTATATTTATCTTATCTATTCAACTTCATATCTTTTCCCAACTTCTCTTTATTTCTCCCTTTCCTTCTATTCAATTATATTTCTTTTGCCTTGGATTGTATATATTCATTGTATCCATCTATCTTATTTACAATTTCATTATTCTCTTCCAACATTCTTCTAGCGTTTTATTAATTCAAACATAGACAAACAAAACACAAAACATAAATACATAAAACTTCTTTTTGGAAAGCGGCTTACCCCGGGTTATATCTTTTTGTATAGACATAAATCAAATTCATGCTCATTTAATATACTATTTCATATCTTATTTAACATTCTATATTTTCTCTCTTCATTCACTCTCTTAATTCTATTTTCTTTATTTCATCTCAGTTTAGATAATTATACTTGCATCTTTTGTCCGTTCTCTTTCAATTATCTATTTATCTTTTCTTTCTAATACAATATTTCTCCTGTAATCACTGGTTGAAGTATGACAACTTTTTATCTTTCCCCTAAATTTAACACTTAAAATAATACATACTTTCCATACTGATTCTGCTTAGTACATTCTAAGTACTACATTTTAGAATAATAAAACAAAAAAAGAGAATTAAGTTTATAAGATAGTAAAAACAATATTCCACAGAAAGTTAAACTCTATTGTTAAATCTTAAACATTTTTATACATTCCCTTTAATGCATTATTAACTCATATAATATTTCAGTTTTCTAACTCGATTTCAAATACTAATATCTACAATACAATCTTATGTACTTTTGCAGAATCATTTTTAAAATTATAATTTACCCTTTGTCTCTGAAAAAAAACCCTGTTTTTTAACATCTTGTTTTAAACCTTTATGACTTCTCTTTCCTTTTTCCCTTCCTTTCTTATCAATTCTAGCCTTTTTGCCCCCCCATCTCTCAAACTCCCCTCTCTTAATCTTCCCTTTCTGTTGTATTTCTCTTTTCTGTTGCTTTCTGACATTGTATCGATTTTTCATCTTATTTTTCCCTTTCTTGGTTGCTTTTTTAAGTTCTGAATTCTCCATTTTCTTTCCCCCCCTTTCTCTTTTCTTCCTCAAGTAAGATTGTCTGTCCATTAAAGATGGCTTCTTCTCCTTCATCCCAGCCTTCCTGTTGTTGTATTTCTTGGTAGGTAGAAATCGCCATTTCTAAAAAGTGAAAAATAGATCCAGAAGAGCCCTTGCCTTCTTGTTCCTCTTCTTTTAGCTTTTGAAATTCCATTTGCAATTCCTCAACAGATAATGCCATTTTTTTTCTTAAGAACAACCCAAATGTTTTTAATCTTTCAAGAAATAGTTCCCCAAAATCCCAAAGTCACAAAGCAATCCAAATCAGAACAAATTGTTTCATTTAGCACTTTCTTCTTTTTATATTTTCTCTTCCTGGGGTAGAGTTCAATTACACAGTTCCAAAGTAATTTTTTAGAAGTCTTATTGCCATTTATTTCTGGTCTTATAAACTCCAAGCAGTCTCCCTCAGTACAATCTTAAAATAAGTTCTTTACCTCTTCCCTCCCACTTATAGCAAAAAAGCTTTTAGTTTTTAATTCCAATGTTCAGAAATCTTTTATCTCCTTGGCTTTAAATTTCAAGTTTAGTTACCTTCTGTGCCCAAGCAGGTCTTTCGGATTTCCATCAGCTAATTCCATGGGGAGGGAGAGTGAGAAAAAATAACTTTCCCTTTCCATTTTCTTCCACCGCTTTCCAGTCTTCTTAGGAAACAATGTATCATTCAAGCAATTAAAATTCCAGGGTGTTTAAAAGTTCCTTGTTGTCCCGGTTCAGCCAAAAAACTTTCACTTTCTCCAACTTCCTCCTGCACAATCTTACCCGGCTGCAGGCTTCTTTGTGGCGGCCATTGCTGACCGCCGCTCCACCGCCTTGAGAAAAAGGAGTTTAGCCGGCTGAGGAGGGGGTTTGCGATACCCCCAAGCCCCTACCCGGATCTCCTCTATCTTCGGTTGCCTTTACGGGGCAACCACATCCTCCAGATCCAGCTGGATCGGAGGCACTTCGGCGGCGAGTGCAGCAGGAACCGCGCACGATCGCGGATTCCTGCCGCCGCCGAAGCCTTGCAAACCGGAAGCCCTAGTTCCAGTATTTTCAAGGTCACTTTAATCTTCTTTCTTTCAACTTCAACTCCAGATTCCAGCTATCTATAGTTTCACAGATGAGCACCTGTATAAACAATCTACCATGCTCATCCCACTAACTTTTTCAGTGCAAAGCTTAAAGTCCTTGAGTATACATAAACAAGTAAAAGAAAAAACTAAACAGTATATCCAAGCCTCTAGATGGCAGTGCTACTTATTTTTCTTCAGTTTCACTTCCCCCTCATGTATCCAAAGCCAGGAACAAAAGAAAAAAAAGTAAAATCTTTTCTTTCCTCTTTTTTAAAAAAAATTAAAAATAAATCTCAAATCAGAAATAAGAGTCTTAATCAAAGCAGACTTTCAAGAGAATTGTTTAAAAAAATAAAAATAGGAAGTTTAAAAAGACCAGTCCAGTTTAAAATTAAGAGCTTTTCCAAGTTCCAATAAAAAGGGAAAAAAGAAAGAAACTTTCAATTTAACTAGCTTAATCTCGCTGCTTAAGCTCTTTTCTCTTCACTTTTAATTCCTCTTTAAATTTTTCAGGGTGTTCTCTCCAAAAAACAATAAGTAAAAGTTCATCTTACCAAACTGACACACTTTCTTCTGATCTCTTCCGTTCCGGAGCTGTCCCAGCTTTAGCAGCTTGAATGGCTGCCTCTCCGTTGCTGGCAAAAAGGGCTTTTCCTGGATCAACTAGGGACTTTTCGATGTCCTTGGGATCAACAGGACGTGCCCTTATCAATCACCATCTCTACGGGATGGTTTAGGTCCGTCGGGACTGTCCAGCAGTGGAGATATCGACAGAGATCTTGGAGGATCAAGATTGCGCGTTGTACCGCCACGACGCCAGCTCTGCCTTCCATCTATTTTTATTTGTTGTATCATCCGTTCTAGTTCTTTAATTATGCTTCCAGCTGACTCCTCCTCTTCCTGAATTTCTTGTTTTCTTTCTGTTGCTTGCATCTCTGCTATTTGTGTCTCCATTTCCAGCTTTTCTACCATGTCACGTATTTTATTCAAAATGTCCACAAGTCCTCTATTCATAATGTCTTTTATATCTTGTAATTCCAACACAATTTCTCTACATATTCCACTCATCTTTATTCTTATTTATTCCTTTTCTTGTCCCAATTGTCCAACAATAAGCCAAACTTCACATTTCAAGCTATAAATCCAACATCTAGGGATCTTTGAGTCCCAAAGTTAACCCGTTTACTTCTTTTAAATAGTCCGAGGGTAATATGTTCATAATTTTCTCCACCAGTTCAGTTTTATAATGTAATTTCCTGGAATTCAAACCATTTTCATTTCTAATCTTATATTGAAACCTTCAAAGTCACTTCACAGTATTTCCAACTTTTAGAATAGGTTTTCCCTTTCTTCTGTCAGCCGGTGGTACCTCATTCCATTTTTAACCAATTTTCTCCAATTTTAAGAGTAGCAATTCAATAGTAAGATAATATTTATTTTTAATATATATGGTTCCAGCATTTTAAAATGCCTTTCCAATACAGTATCTGTCCATTTGAAAGTTCAAGTTTTCCATATTTTCCAAATATTTGCCTCCCCCCCCCAATTTTAAAGTTTTTTCTCCAAATGCTTGTACCGCCACTTCAATAATAACAGTGAGTTCCCTTTTTAGATAATCTTTCTCACCGTGTTCCAGACACCATTCACTATCTCTGATCCTGCACAGTGCTTAGATGGTCACAGCTGTCCCAACTTTGTGGTGGCCATTTTGACCTGCCTCTACTCTCTGTCATGGCATAGAGGGAAAAAGCTCCAGATTTCTACAGAAGAGTTGCATTGTCTCCCAAGGCCTTATGGAACACATCTCCTTGGCTTCACCGCCCTTCCAGGGTGGTTTTCGGCTTCTTCCAGAGCCCACAAACAGCAAGAAGCCAGCACAGGAACGGAGGGCTACATTCTCTGCTTCTGGTCCCATCGCAATATCAGCCAGAAGTCCCCGATGCCTATTTGTTGAGGCTCAGTGGCAAAAAAAGCTGCCCCTCCCCCGCTACTGACTCATCTAGTTGACAAAAGGCAATGGCGGTTTTCAGCTTTCTTACATTAATCCTCAGGGTTGGGCTGATTAAACAGCAGGTGTACCCTGAGTCCAATAAAGCAGAGATGTTTATCTCCCTGTCCCGATTGAGGATAAACAGTCTTAAGGGGAGGGTAAGCAATTCAATTGGTTTGCTTACCAGTGGTTTATCCTCTGGATCTCTCCTGAATAAGTTTGGTTCCTCCTGCTGAGATGCCGAAGTTTCCTCCCCAAAGAGGGAAGGGGTGGAAACTCTATGGTCTCCCTGCTCCGCAGGGCGGTCTCCTTCCTGTGCTGGCCAGGATTCACAGGTTTCCCTCCCAACAGGCATTCTGGTTTCCGGGCAGGTGTTTGAGAATGACATTCTACAGCTCGGTGCCCCTCCTTTCCACACTTGAAACAGACTGAGGGTTTAGGAGAAAATGTGGTTTATGGCTTGCAGGGCTCCCGCTTCCATTGGGGTGGGGATTTCTGCCATGCTCATCCTGCTCGGTACTGGTTTCTGGCCATATCAATCTCAGCTTCTTCGGCAGTGGGATATCACTCGTATAGGTGATTTGGGGCACCTTGGGCCACACAGGCATTGTAGAGGTCATCCTCAGCCCATCCTTGAAACAGCTTACCAGAATATCCTCTGGCCAATTTACATGATGTGAGGTCTCAGAATTCTTCAGTATACCCTGCTACTGACTGCTATCCCTGCTTCATTGGTCCTTGAATCATTGGTCCTCGAATCACCATTGCCAGGCCATCATGAAATGGTTGAAGTTCCGCAGTTCTGGTGCATCAGTGTTATGTAGGGCCACCACCAGCGGCTCCCTCCAGGGCTAGAGTAACAACTTGCACTCGGGATCCTTGGGTCTGGAAACCACATCTGTACTCCTCCATGTACATGAGCATGTGTGCCACAAAGAATCCCAATTGTTGTGGATCCCCATCAAATTTCACCCCAAGGGAGTGAGTTTTTCTTTCCAGTTGCGGGGCTTGGGGCTGGTCAGCAATGGGCCCCAGTGTGTGGGCTGTCTGGGGGAGGGTTTGCTGGGGGCCCTGATGCTGCTGCGCCCTATACTTAATCAGCAGGTCCCAGAGGGGGTGGCCCCCCCTGGCCTCTTCCACAGCTGCTGCCATTTCAGTGCCCCTCTGCTGCCGCTCTGGCTCTCCTCGGATGTTGAGATTTTCAAAAGTGTCCATCACTAACTGGGTTATATGTCTCTTCAGACGATCTTCTCTCAGTGTTGTTGGTTCCTTCTGGTCAGAGAGGGCTTCTAGCTCCAATTTCCACCCCGGCTTTTGGTTACTGCAGGTGAGAGTGACTCCCCTGGTTCTCCCATCCCAGCTATTTTTTTTCCAATGCCAATCGACCAGCAGGGCTTTTTGGGGTCCTCCAGGGTCACCTCATCCTCTCTGACAGGTACAGGAATCAGGCATCTTTGGGTGTGGTTGATGTCTCTGCCCAGCATTCAGCTTCTCCCTGCTCACTGCTTTGCTGATGCTTCTTTCTGTAAGGATGGCCTCTCCTCCTAATTTAAGAAAGTGGAGACTCTTGAAATGAAGTATTTCAAAAGGAACCTTTTATTAAGTAGAAGTGACAGCAGTGCATCCAAAGCGGCATCTGAATATCCTTAGTCAAGGTAAGTAGAATTAAACCAGTAGAGACCCCTCCCTTTAGCCAGAATGGCAGTATCACTTTTAGGGATCTGACAGTACCATTATAGAAACAATCATTAACTATCCTAATTGGGGGGGGGGGGATTTTTGAGATTTGTATGGTTGTTGAAGTGAAAAAAGCATACACTTTTTATGAATGAACAGTTGCTGAAACACATTTTATATGAAAGCTTATTCCACTTCTATGAAATAATGTGTAGTGCCAATGGGAGCTATGTAAAAGGAAGCCAGGTATCTAGCCTTTTCTGCAACCAAGGTAAAATTACCATGGAGGACAGGTCCCAAGAATTAGAGGTAAAGGCATACCTACAGCAGACTCAACTGACTAGTAAGTTTTGGACAGATTGGTAAGTTTTGGACAGCTGTCTAATCAGCAACTATATAGTCAGTGAGGCATGGTAAATTGTATCCATGGCAAACCAAAAAAAAAAAGTTAGGAAAAGAAGGAAAGCTATATTTTAAAATTGTAACAGCTAAAAATGACTCTACATTATAGGAAATTAAGGCATCATCTGGAGGTCATGGAATTAAGGAAAATGGTTAATATGGCTTGTAAAAGCTGTAGTTAGGGGGATGTGTGGGAGAACCCTAACTGTTCCCTTCCTCTTAGTCTAGTTCCCATTTGAGCATTTGCTTGTAGAAACCAAGCAGGGAAGACAATAACCAAATAGAGCTCCTTGAAGTCAGTGAATAAAGAGAAGAATCAAAGTCTAATAAATACAGTATATTGCTCATACAGCTTGCACATTTCATGCAAAGATTATCTTCAGTTGGCTTCATTTCTCTAAATGTGAATAACTATAATAGGAAAATATGAAGCAGTTTTTGGATTAAAGTTATCCTCTCATCCTCTTAAAAGGCACAAACATGCATTAAAACATAAACCAGAGCTATATTAAATGCATTTGTTGTTGCATGCAAAGAATAGCAATAGCTATTGTTGACTACTGATCTGTACAAATGTATGGGGCTTATTATTATAAGAAGAAAATTTCAACCTGATGGCTGATGCAGAAAGCATGGCAGCTGTTTCATTTACATGTTTATAATGCTACCCAATGAAAGGAGGAATAACAAAGAAAAAGTGGATCAATTTTCTGCCTGATATATATATATACTGTATATAAAAATGCAGACAGAAAAGTCTGCTGTTGACTGGAGAAACCAAACCAGCATCTCATATCACCCCTTGACATGCATAAGAGTTCTGACCTTTTCTGCCATCAGCTTTCAAACAAGTAATTAGGCTATTTATTAACTGAAAGTTTCAATTAGAGAAGGAAAATTAGTTTCTCCTTAAGTGAATAGCAAAAAAAAAAAAAGGTTGTAGGTTCTAGTCTTTCCTCCTGTCCTAGGGTTTGTTTGTTATTTTTTTTGTATGTAGGAGTTTTATTTCTAAATCGAATTTACTGCATCAGTTCAGGAATAAACATATAACAGGGTTATGTGCCCCATGAAGCATTTGGTGGTGGTAAAATGACTGGCATTGATAAAGAGACTGGCATCAATGCAAACTCCTACTTTTAACATCCAAATTTTTCAAAATTAATTTTGTTCTCTAACACACAGAAAAAGTGTTTTTTACTATAAAATATCCCAATGGGGATTTCTTTTTTTAACTGGAAAAAGTTTAAAACATTGTAAGCGATGATCCTACATGTATTTGCCTGAAATTGAGCTCAGTGGTACTTACTTTTTCATAGGTTTGTATAAGGTTTCATTGTCAGGCAATAAAGCTGGTAGATTTTTACATGCAAAGATGAATTTCTTTTAAATGAATACCTTTATTACCCTAGAGAACATTGGTTTCCATATGTGTACACCAATTATATTGTATTTATAAGAAAAAAAAAGCAAATTTCCCAAAACAAATTTCAGTCTTATTTAAAGAATATCAATCATTCACTTTTTCAAAACAAAAAGAACTCAGAAATATTCATAAAATAAATTATATGGTGTGCACATAGAATAAGGAAACTCTCTTTGTAATCCATTAACTAATATCATGTATGAAATTTCAAATCAAAGTATAATTATGGCTGTTCATTATGATTGACTATACTAGTGTTTCTCAATCTTGACAACATTTAAGAGAGTTGTAGACTTCAACTCTCAGAATTCCCCAGCCAGGCATGAAACACAGAATGAGTATATATTTGGGGCATTCTTTTGTTTACAAACTCACTTTTCAGATCTATTATCAGGAAATTACTCATCTAAACACCATTTCACAATAAAATTTAAAAGAAAAAAAAAGAAATACCATTTTTTTCTGAATCTTTATAACATTGTGAACATTATTTGCTCTTTATTTGGCTCTTTGTCCCAGCAGTCTTTTGCTCTCTTTTTGAGAGCAAATGTGCTGCCTGTCAGAGGGAGACTCTTCCACCCAGCTTCGAGAGCAAAATTGCTGCCCGACAGTTTGATTTTACCTTGCACTGGTGGAGTCCCTCCAGTGGGCTGGAAAGAACTGCAATGCTGAGCTGGAGAAAAGAAGCTCAGATCACAAAGACCCGACTTCTTCTCTCCAACCCAAAGCTGCAGTTCTCTTCTGTGCATGGAAAGCAACTGCCTGCCAGGCAGTTCTTAAGTTCCATCCACTTTATGACCCATGTGGTCACTTAATTACAACACCTGGGCAAGTTAGAATGCAGTTATAAGTCAGGTCAGGTCACATGGTGACCTACTTCATGACTGCCACATCTTATAGTATAATTCTGGGCTCAATTATGGTGGTAAGTCGAGCACTACCTTAGGTGTCTTTCTAAAGCTATGGTAATGCATCTTAAGACTTTTATGATCATATGCCTGATTGATAATTGCTATCAAATAATAAACTAGACTAGACTAGAATAACAGAGTTGGAAGGGACCTTGGAGGTCTTCTAGTCCAACCCCCTGTTAAGACAGGAAACCCTATACCATTTCAGACAAATGGTTGTCCAATCTCTTCTCAGTGTTGGAGCATTGACAATTTCTGGAGGCAAGTTGTTCCACTGATTAACCATTTTAACTCCCAGGAACTTTATTCAGGTATAAACAGAGCCCTACAAGTATTTATTAATTATCCATTTTTTATTCTTATACTGTTATATAAATTGGGGACTTTTGACATTTTCCTGGAGATACTGAAGTGGAAGAGATTTCCTACGGACAAAAAACCTTAATGGGATGTTGAATTATATTCCTAAAAAATGGGTTTATGCAGCGGTGGGATTCAACTGGTGTCACTACTGCTTCGGTCAGTGCCTGACGTGCAGTGTGTGTGTATAAAACAATTGCAAAAAACATCAGCTGTGCCATCCAGACAACTGACAAGCGCTGCGCGCGGGTGTGCAGCGTTTGAAAATCCTCTTCTTCCCTGCTTTTTCAACCTCAGCTGTGCCGCATAAAGCAGCTGAGGTTGAAAAAGCAGGAAATAAAGGACAGCCAAGAGCCCAGGCAGGCAGGTGGGCCAAACAGATGACCAAAAGATCGTCGCACCGAACTGGTTTGGTGTCTGCTGCTTTTCAGAGCTACTGATTTTATAGAACCAAGCCGAACTGGTAGCATCCCACCCCTGCATTTATGTTTGGGGCATGGCAATTTTATGTAAATTTACCTTTAAATTTATTTAAATTTAAATGTAAACTTACCCTCCCAATGGTAAGGAATTTACGCTATGAAACTCTTTACCTGTTTTTGAAGTCTTTGTGTTCTACAAATGAGAAAGGGTGTAGATTTAATTTAAGTTTATGGATTGAATTAGCTTTACTCTAATACCACTGGTTATTATATTAATCTCCCCTTTTGGTTAATTAGGGATTTTTGACTATGTTTAAATGTACTTTAATCATTGTAAAATAACAAGATATTTTTCATCATTACTACTTTGTATTCTTTTTTAAAAAAATAACCTTTTACTGTTGTAGTTGTTACCAGTGGTGGGATTCAGCCAGTTTGCTCCAGTTCTCCCAAAACAGTAGCTAATTGCTTGTGCAGTTTGGAGAACTGGCTGAAAATAAAGTGCAAGATATTTTTTCTTCTTCTCTCTTCAGTTAATAGCTCCAGGTAGACAGCCAAGAACAACTTAACAGGCTACTTAGTTGCAATAACAGCTGACACATGCCTTGAATAAAGTCAATAAACAACAGAAACTGATAGAATTAGGGCAGGGAAACACCTAGGAAACCCATCAATCACCCATCTAGGGATGTGATTAACCTCTTCCCTTCAGGAAGAAGGACAAGATTACAAACGTTTTCATTATAAAGGGTATTAACACTTCTGTGATCAGCTTATTCTCCCTGGAGTTCCCTAAGACCTTTCATAGCTGCTGCAGTGTTGGCTACTTCTGTTTTTTCCTGGGGGGAAAAGATACAGGAGGCGACAATAATGCAGCTTGATCATACTGGCTGTGAATTTAATATATGTGTGGTCCAGTTAGCAGTATTGCTTCTGTTGTGAAGCACCCAATTTAGAACATTGACTAGATTGTACCAGTTTGATGAAAGGTGGATCTCTCAGCTCTCTTCTCCCTGAGATTCTCTGTGTCAGGATTCCAGTTATTGCCCTAATTAAATCATGAGCCTTGAGCCAGCTTTAAAAAACTTAAAAGGATTTATTAGGAGTGACATACTGGCATGACCTGTATGAAGCTGACTCTGAGATACGTAATTTACAATCACCTATGACCCTGTTTCCCCACCCCTCTGGGTGTATCATAATTCAGATTGTCCAACAGAACATGTTAATGGCTGGGTGTCATCAATCACACTCTCAAAGAGAGGATTTTCGTGCCCAGAATACCCAGTTGCCTCAGTTACAATCTTTGTGAGATAAGCTTGGGATGTGCTTCTGACTTCATTTGCCATATGCTTCTTCATGGTTTTCCCCGCTTTCTTATGGCAACTTGGAAATCGGCATAGGAATGTTTTACAAGTTGACATTCAGCTCCCCTCACTTCTTGAAAGTGTCCTGTGCAAAGCAAAAACAAGTTGAGTACAGGTATAGAATTTAGGGTTGCTACCCCACCCCCCAGGCTTGGTTGGATTTTCTGCATGGAATTTTGCTATAAGGTGATCGGCCTGGACATTCCTACTCTTTACCTAAGATGCCTCTGATAAGGGGTAGCCTTTCCACTTAATTAAATATTGGAGTTGTCTCCTGTGCCACCTCAAATTGAGGATTTGCTGCACCTTATAATGGGTTTGGCCTCCTAGGACCACGGGGTCTGGGGGCTCATGAGGTAGAGGCCTCAGGGTCAATCCAACCACAGATTTTAAGTGGCTACTATGGAATATCAGGTGTATCTTCCCTAGCAGTCAGGGCAATTTCAATTACACCGTGACTGTGTTTATAATCTTTACTATGGGGAATGGTCCCATAAACTTTGGGTCCAGTTTCTTGCTAGGGAGTTTTAACCTCAGATATTTGGTGGAGAGGTAGACCTTCTCCCCCAACTGAAATGGCCATTGCGGGGCTCAGTGTTTATCTGCCTGTTTCTTATAAGTCTATGCCACTTTCGCTAGTGCTTTTTTAAACATTCTCCCAAGTTGCTTTCAGCATTGACATCTAATTGGTCAAGTTGAGGGGGATCCCTTGGATACTTAGGCATCCACTCACTACTTTGAAGGGGGTTAGTCCTGTGCTACTGTGAACAGCATTATTGTATGCGACCTCAGCGAAAGGCAGGAGGTCCACCCAATTGGACTGCTGATAATTCACATAGCACCTCAGGTGCTGCTCTACCATGGCATTCAGTCTCTCTGGTCTCTCCCCCCCATTGGTGCTTGGATGAAAGACTGAGCTAAGGCCCTGGGATGACCCAATAGACAGCAGGAACTCCCTCCAGAACTTAGCCATGAACTGGACCCCTCTGTCTGAGACAATTCTTTGTGGTACTCCATGCAGGCAGTAGATGTGCTTCAGGAACAGCTTGATTAACTGGTGGGCTGAGAGTAGTCCACTGCAAGGTATGAAATGTGCCTGTTTGAAGAATAAGTCTATTATAGTCCAGATCAACATGTTCCTCCCACTTTTTGGCAGCTCCACTATGAAGTCCATTGTGATCTCCTCCCATGGCCTCATCATCTCTGCTACCATTTGTAGAAGTCCGTGGGGTTTTCCTGGTTGTTTTTTCATTGCGGTGCAGATGGTGCAACTTTTCACATAACTGTCCATGTCTTTCTTTATGCTGGGCCACCAGAATTGTCTCCATGCTAAATGTAAAGTCTTTAAGAACCCGAAGTGGCCTGCCGGTTTGCCATCGTGGCTCCTCTGGAGGACTAGGGTGCATAGGGATTCTGGGACATTGAGTTTCATCCCCTTCCACACTAGGTCATCTCTTTTTGTCAAGATGTGTTCATTGTCCTGGAACCTCAGGTCTGCTAGCAGTTCACTTTTGAGTTTCATTGTTAGGTCACTTGCGGGTTGGTCTTGCAGGTCGCAGTGTTGTCATCTGGTGGTTACTTGGGCAGCTATTTGGATAGGGGGATGATGGTGTTTACGACCTCCTCCCATGCACATTTATACTGGGGCATGCGGGAAAGGGTGTCAGCCAGAAAGTTCCTCCCCCCTGGATGTGTTTTTGCATGAAGTTGAATCAGTTGAAGTATTGAGCCCAGTGGACTTGTTTGAGTGATAGTTTTGTGGGGTCCTAAGGGCCTCCAGATTTTTATGGTTGATCCAGACTTCGAATGGTCTCTGCCCCCCTTTCAGCAGGTGGTGCCAGATTTGCAGTGCCCATCTCACCGCGAAAGCCTCTTTTTCCCATGCAGCCCATTGCCTCTCTGTGTCTGTGAGCTTGCGGGAGGTGTAGGCGCAGGGCTGTAGGCTTCCTTGGTTATTTCTTTGGAGTAACACTGCTCTCACTGCCACATTGCTGGTGTCCACTTGGATCATGAGGTCAGGATGCTTCAGCACTGGTTCTTTTGCAAACAGTTCTTTCAGTGTTTCAGGAATTCTGGGAGTTGAAGTCCACAAGTCTTAAAGTTGCCAAGTTTGGAGACCTCTGTCCTAGACTGTAGAACTTAGATAATCATATGCTTTTAGATGAGCTTTTATAGAAAGAACCCGCCTGTTTTATTTCCCATTCAGAATATCTTTGCTTGTCATCATAGCCAATTATCTATTCAGTTCAGCCTATAAAGCAAATTGCCCATTGCAAAATTGTATCTTGAAATTCAGCAGCTGCTTTTACCACAGAAAAACAGGTATAGGAAAGAACAGTTTTCAATAAGCAAGCTGACAAAATGTAAATATGAATGTGAACTCCCATTGCTTTTCTGCTACAATTCTATCTTCTGTACTTTTTCCCCCTCCTAAATTCCAGCATGTGACTGCTGGTATGAAGATTCATGTGGACTGTTGTGAATGTACCCTCATTGCCTGACATTCACAGTACACATTCTCACAACTGAGAACAGCCCCTCATACCAGAGTGTTACTATACATCAGGGAGGTCTGCATGTTTTGGATCACGACTGCCTTGGGAAAGAGAAGATTTTGTCCTTTCTTCACAGCCTCCAATTCAGGTTTGGAACCTGAAATCAAGAAGAAGTCCCTATAAAATACATCAGATCTTTGCTTGAAGGGGATTATATTTCTATATAAGAGGATAATATGCTCTAGCTGGAAATCTGTGATAGGTTCAAGTATTTATTTTTATTTTATTTGGTTTGTCAATTTCTTACAAGATAATAGGTATAAGTAAAAACATAGTTATGAATACTTGGATGCATATAAGAAAAATAAAAGAAACTATAGGACAGGGACAGTAGGCACATTGGTGCGCTTATGCATGCCCCCTACAGACCTCTTAGGAAAGGGGTGAGGTCAATAGTAGAAAGTCTAAGGTTAAAGTTTTTGGGGTTTGGGGAAGAAACCACAGAGTCAGGTAGAGTATTCCAGACATTGATCACTCTGTTGTGAAGTCGTATTTCCTGTAATCAAGTTTGCTGCGATTAACCTTGAGTTTGTATCTATTGTGTGCTCTTGTATTGTTGTGGTTGAAGCTGAAGTATTCATTGACAGGTAGGACATTGCAATGTATGATTTCATATACTATACTTAGTGTTCCATACTAGCAGGCTTGTAGACCTGCATTCCTATTGGTCCGGAAGAGCCGGGCCGTGATTGGACGATATAAAGCACTCGTGATTGGTTCGTATGGGGTTTGCTGCGATTGGGTAAAACCAAGCATGGCAAGCTCAAAAGTCTGTCATAGGCTGCCTAGCCGTGGCCAGCTCTATAAAAAGAGCTGCCGCGGCTAGGGTTGTTGTCTCAGAATCTGCTTACTAAATAAAGAGCTGTTGTTCACTACTTGAGCCTCGTCTTTCAATGGGACCCACCGACCATACTTAACACTTAGATTGGACCGAAGGCGGCGTAATTCTAGGTTTTCTAGGTCTAGAATTTCAAGTCTGGTGGCATAAGGTATTCTGCAACGAGTAGAGGAGTGGAGAACTCTTCTAGTAAAATATTTCTGGACTTTCTCAACTGTGTTAATATCAGATACATAATGTGGGTTCCAGACTGATGAGCTGTATTCGAGTATTGATCTAGGAAATGTTTTGTATGCTCTAGTTGGTAGTGTAATATTACCAGAGAAAAAGCTACGTAAAATTAGGTTAACAACTCTTAATGCCTTTTTGGCTATGTAATTACAGTGGGCTCTAGCACTTAGATCATTTAGAGATTAGTACTCCAAGGTCCTTGACATAGTTTGGATCATCAACAAGGTCTTGACTATTCAGCCTGTATTTTATTTTCTGATTTTTTTTGCCAATATGTAGGACAGAGCATTTATTTGTTGAGATTTGAAGTTGCCATTTGTTTGACCATTCTGATACATAGTCGAGGTCTTTTGAAAGGGTAGCAGTATTATCTGTGGTATTGAACAGCTTTACATCAGCAGCAAAGAGAACGCAATTGCTCTTAATATGATCACAGAGGTCATTTATGTAGAGTATGAAGAGAGTTGGTCCTAGAACTCTGCCTTGGGGACACCACTGTTGACAGGTACAGAATTCGATAGGATGCTCCCAATTTTGACCATTTGTTGTCTGTTTGACAGGAACGCTTCTATCCAGTTATGCAGGTGTCCAGAGATACCATAAGATTTTAGTTTTAAGAGTAGTTTGTCGTGTACCACTGAATCAAAGGCTTTACAGAAGTCTATGTGGATTGTGTCTATTGCTTTGCCCTGATCGAATTGTGTAGTCCATATGTTTTTGCAGTGTAAGAGTTGCAGATTGCAGGATAGTTTTTTCCTGAAACCAAATTGTTTATTAGAGAATAGGTTGTTTGTTTCTAAGTAGAGGATGATGGATTGGTTAATAATTGATTCCATGACTTTACAGGTGACGCAGCATAAAGAGATTGGTCTGTAATTTTCAACTAGGCTGGGGTTTCCCTTTGAAGATGGGGATAACCGTGGCTTGTGACCATAGTTTTGGCAAGGAGCTGGTCCTGAAAGATTTTTCAAAGATTATGCTTAGAGGTTCGCTATGGCAGTGGATAGCTTTTTTAAGAAGTAGGCACATATTCCATCTGGTCCAATAGATAGAGATGGTTTTAGATTGTGTAGTGCTTTTTCAACATTGTCTTCTGTAAAATTGATATGTATTAGATCATTGTAGTTGTCTGTGGTTCGACTAGGAAATACTGGGCATGATCCATTGCTGTTTACAAATACTGAGCCAAATAATGTGTTAAAGAGGTTGGCTTTAATGGTGTCATCATTGCAGTGGTTTGCTTTCCCCCATCTGTTGTAAACACAAAAACAAACCATCAAGATGCTAATTGGGTAAATGAAAGAGAGGGAGAGAAAAGTTCAACTGAACAGTGTATACTGAGTGGGAGAAAGAAAGAATGTTCATATGAACAAATGATTGCCTTAAAAGCCTGGCTAGATGATCACAGCTCACCTCAGTGGTTGGGTGGGAGGATGTTGCCTCAGATCCTAAATGAATTATTTGTTAGAGTTGACAGAATGGTGTAGCTTCTTCCAAGAAAGGAATGCCATTATAGAATGTCTAGATTTTGGAAATCACCAAATAGACCATATTTCTGAGGAAAAGCCAAACTTTAATAGCATGGAAATCATGGGACAGGAATAGGAGGAAGAACATATTACTATGCTGATAATTCCTGGAGGTTAATTGTGTCACTCAGAAGATCTATACATTTTTAATTCAAGAGAATTGTGATGGTGTGGTAATCCACTATACAGGAAAGAACTATAGAACAAATTCTTTTCGTGTAGTTAAAATATAATAATACCGTCAGGATTTAAACCATGGTTGGAGTTGGCTCAAGGTATCTAAAAGGTATGGAGCATCAAGTAATAGTCTCATTCCCATAAACAAATCAAGAGTGCAATAACTAAAGTCAAGCAAGTTAATAATGGTATATTAAGTAACTATTGAGATTATATTGTTGTTTCATCCAAGGTCAACTGCCTGAGTCAGCTATGTCACTTGTCTTAAAGGGAGAGCTAGCTCAGAGCAGTTCAGTACTCTACTACACTTTAATTCCTCATATTCAGTGCAAAGTAATCTTTATAGATTCATTGTTAGATTAAAGATACATAATAGGTAACATATAAATAATGTACTGATGAAACAGAAGTTATATGTGTCTCATTTCCCAGCCAACAATACTATAAGCTTAGAATAGAATAACACAGTTGGAAGGGATTTTGGAGGTCTTCTAGTCCAACTCCCTGCTTAGGCAGGAAACCATGTACCATTTCAGACAAATGGCTTACAATGGTTTTTTATAACATCTTTATAATCAAGGCTCCCTCCAACCAAGAGTCCTAGAAAAATTCATTTTGTAGAACTGAACTAGTTACCAAATATTAATTCAGTTATCAAATATTAAAGGGGAAAAGGAAGGAAGAACATAAATACCAAACTATGGAGAGAAAATAGGTCATTATGTATATTTTGTCTCTTGTTTGAATTAAGTAATATTTAAAATTAATCTTCCCCTGGATCACTATTGCATGCTCTAATGTCCCTAGACATGCTCAGGACAGATTAGCATTTTTCTTTCTTATACTTCACTGCTATAAAGCTAGCAGTAGATTAGCTCAGCATCAAAGCACTGCTGACGTTATGAGAAGGCCTGAGCTGCTTTCCATTTGGTACAAAATTCTTATCTAGAAATGCTTTCATTCTAGTGTTGAAGCTATTCTTCTCAAGAACTGACTTGCAAAGGCATCTGAAAATTAACTGCATTGTACTGCAGATAACTGAATGTGAACCCCTATGCTTGAAGTTAGGTTCTATGGATCAATTGGACACTTACTGCTTGGCGACATCCCTGCCTGAGCTGCTTCATTTTGTTGCTGGATGGTGATGGAGTCTCCAAAGAAATTAATTTTTGGTGATTTTAACCTGCTTTTATGTACTATTGAATCTGTTCAGTTCAGGAATTCATGGACACCATGGCAACCACAGGTCTATTCTAGATTATTGAGGGCCTCAATAATGTAGTCACACACTAGATCTTGTAGGGAGCAATATCTTGGGGGTGTTGAGGTGAAATATAAAAGATGCTACAATTAATCCCCTGCTATGGTCATGTCACTCTTATTGCTTTTCAACTGGCCAGTGCTAGCTCTCACCATGGAAAGCTTGGGTCACTTATGAACCCTGATAGGGAAATTTGGATTTTTTTTCTGGAGATCTGTAGGCTGTGTGGAATGTTCAGTTTCTTGTATCAGATTGCCCCTATATGGGCTTTCCCTGTTTGTTGATCCTGAGTGACTTCCTATTTTTCCAAAGACAGAAGTCACCTGAAAGAACAGAATAGATGCATACAGCATTATTGGAGGGCGATAAAGAGTGAATCCATCTGAACACATGTAGGAATCTTCATTAAAGATTATAATGTGATGATAAGAATGTTGATGGGGAGAAGATAAAACTGAGACTCTTGGTTGGAGTGCCACAGGGATTGACATTGTTAACTCTGTTTTAACAACTACATGAAGCTGTTAGGTGAGATAATTTATCAGCAAAGAGTAATGTATCCTATGTGCTGTGATAACCAATTGTCAATGTTCTGTTGAGGTCTTGTCCCAGTGCCTGAAGGTTCTTGTGTTTGGATACAGAGGAAGAGGCTTAAACTTAACCCTGACCAAACTGAGTTTCTGATTCTCTTGGATTATCAGTTCTGAATGAGGTTGCACTTACCTAAGCATGGTTGGTGCAGAATTTGAGGATCTTCTTGGAATCATACTTTCTTTTCAGAGATCAGTGGGCAGCTGTGACTCTTTGCCTAGATTCATCTAATATGCCCGTTGCAACATTTCCTGGAAACAAAATCCCTTCTCATGGTCATTCCTGCCTTAGTTAAAAAAGCTATCCACTGCCATAGCCAAACCTCTAAGCATAATCTTTGAAAAATCTTTCAGGACCAGCTCCTTGCCTAACCTATGGTCACAAGCCACAGTCATCCCCATCTTCAAAAAGGGAGACCCGAGCCAAGTTGAAAATTACAGACCAATCTCCTTATGTTGCGTCACCTGTAAAGTCATGGAATCAATTATTAACCAATCCATCACCCTCCACTTAGAGACAAACAACCTACTCTCCAATAAACAATTTGGTTTCAGGAAAAAACTATCCTGCAATCTGCAACTTTTACACTGCAAAAACATATGGACGACACAACTCGACCAAGGCAAAGCAATAGACGCAATCTACATAGACTTCTGTAAAGCCTTTGATTCAGTGGTACACGACAAACTACTCCTAAAAATAAAATCCTATGGTATCTCTGGACAACTGCTTAACTGGATAGAAGCATTCCTGGCAAACAGACAACAAATGGTCAAAATCGGGAGCGTCCTATCAAATTCTGTACCTGTCAATAGTGGTGTGCCCCAAGGCAGTGTTCTAGGACCAACTCTCTTCATACTCTACATAAACGACCTCTGTGATCATATTAAGAGCAATTGCGTTCTTTTCGCTGATGATGTAAAGCTGTTCAATACCACAGACAATACCGCTACCCTACAAAAAGATCTTGACTATGTATCAGAATGGTCAAACAAATGGCAACTTCAAATCTCAACAAATAAATGCTCTGTCTTACATATTGGCAATAAAAATCAGAAAATAAAATACAAGCTGAATAGTCAAGATCTTGTTGATAACCCAAGCTCTGTAAAGGACCTTGGAATACTCACCTCAAATGATCTAAGTGCTAGAGCCCACTGCAACTACATAGCCAAAAAAGCATTAAGAGTTGTTAACCTAATCCTACGTAGCTTTTTCTCCGGTAATATCACACTACTAACCAGAGCATACAAAACATTTGCTAGACCAATACTCGAATACAGTTCATCAGTCTGGAACCCACATTACATATCTGATATTAGCACAATTGAGAAAGTCCAGAAATATTTCACAAGAAGAGTTCTCCACTCCTCTACTCGTTGTAGAATACCTTATGCCACCAGACTTAAAATTCTAGAACTAGAAAACCTTGAATTACGCCGTCTTCGGTCTGACTTAAGCATGGTATATAAAATCATACATTGCAATGTCCTACCTGTCAATGAATACTTCAGCTTCAACCATAACAACACAAGAGCACACAATAGATACAAACTCAAAGTTAACCGCACCAAACTTGATTGCAGGAAATACGACTTCAGCAATAGAGTGGTCAATGTCTGGAATACTCTACCTGACTCTGTAGTTTCTTCCCCAAATCCCAAAAACTTTAACCTTAGACTGTCTACTATTGACCTCACCCCTTTCCTAAGAGGTCTGTAGGGGGCGTGCATAAGCGCACCAACGTGCCTACCGTCCCTGTCCTATTGTTTCTCTTATTCTTCTTTTGTTTTTCTTATATGTACCCATTTCATGTATTCACTACTATGTATAAACTTATACTCATTATCTTGGAAACAATTGGCAAATCAAATAAATAAATAAATAAATAGTTACTGTCTATGTGTATAGTGAAAAGTGCTTATATTGAGGCTGCCCTTGAAAACTATTTGGAAATTGCAGTTGGTCCAGACTGCAGCAGTGTGGACAATAATTTGTGCAATTTGGCAACTCATTGGGTTTTGTATCTTGCAGATATTTTTGGTTGAAATTCTCCATGCTTAGGGAGATTGATTTATAAATTTTCTTTTTAAAAGATGCTTCATCTTGCTTTCCAGCAAGGCTTTCTCAGTGCAAGGGCTCAGAAGTGGAGATTGCTTTGCAATAGCTATGGTCTGTGTGAAATTGGAATTTCTGCATGGTTGTTTGGGAATTAGAGACTTCTTGGGAAGTATCAGGTGACTCGACTGGAATAATGCTAGTGGATTGGAATGGTGTTAGTTCTATTTTGATTAGTCATCTTCATTAGTCTCTTGTATATGATTGGCACAGTACAATGCCCTAGAAATCTGGTGAGGAATAGGATTTTTTTGGAGTGTTAATGTTGTGAATAATCATGGCACGATTCTAGGTTTATTCCAGGTTTAAATAAAATTAATGTCATGGCAATGCCATCAATCTACCATGACATTCTATGAAAGAAATTAAACATGGATAACCAACTGAACCCTTGAACTTAGAAACAAGGTATACTGAATAACAATTGCATCTACATCAATTAATGTCCTACTGCAGGTGTGTCATACTTCTGGCATCATGTTGTCACATGATGTATTGTGACTTTTTCCCCCTTTGCTAAACTGGGGTGGATGTGGACAGTGTGTGATGAGTTGGAAAGCAAAGCGCATATACTTAATATTTGAAACTGAGTATAGCCAAGTTATGATATTCACTGCCAATGTAAATCCAACCATGTGTGGATTTTAACCCAATATCTTTTAGCATCCGCACACGTCCACCACATATGGTAATATGAGCCAGGTATCTGATGACATTTCCAGCATTTTTCAGATTTGTTCTTGAACATTCTTGCTATTCTTGTTGGGGGTAGGTGCCACCTGTAAAACATCTTATACAAATTTTCTTTATATGCTGTTGACATTGTCATTTTATAATTTTGATAGCTGGGTTTATTAAGCTGGACTCAAGCATGCAAATGAGTTCCAAAAAGCAATAAGCAACTAACAGATGAAAGCAGGAAGTAAAGTCAGCATTGGGAGCATCTATCTCCCAGTGTGGCTATATAGGCTGGCCGCACCCTCCATCAGCTAAAGCCACATCAGGAAGGCAGCTGTGTGTCAGCACGGCCAGTTGGAGCATGACCCAGCTGCTCCGCGATGCCTCCCAGCTGGTCGTCAGTTATCCCAGTTGCCTTGTGCTGCCCCACCTCCCCGCTATGGCTCCACCAGCAGTTCATCAGCATGCCGCTGCAACTGCCGGCTTCACAACCGCCCCAACAGCAGGAGCTTTCCTTCCCCCCAGTGAGGAAAATCCCGAGGGGGAAACAGGTTTGACAGGCGGCTCTCCTCTCACCAGGGCTGTACCAGGAAGATAGTAAACAAATGTAATGAGGACACATAGCAAAAGGTTACTTCACCCGACTTCCCATATCCCCCCTGTTTTTTGGGGATGTTCCCCATGGAACTTCTTAAGCAGACAGGCTGCCTGTATATCTCTGCTTGCCACCCAGGATGCTTCTGTATTGGGATATCTCTTCCATCGAACCAGGTACTGCAGCCGACCCCTATGTTAGGAGTCCAATATCCTGTTGATCCCGTAATGGGTCTCCCCTCCCACCTCAATGGTACCAGGTAATGGCAATGGTTATGGTTGAGTGGAGGCCTCGCCTACTGGCTTTAGCAGACTACTATGAAATACAGGGTGCACCTTTCCCAACAGTCAGGGTAGTTTCAGCTCTACCATTACAGGATTAATTATCTGCACAATGGGGAAAGAACTTTGGACCCGTCTTCTGGCAGGGGACCCTTAACTTTAAGCATTTGGTCAATAGATACACCCTCTCTCCTACCTAGAATGGCTTCTGGAGAGCCCATTTCTTGTCTGCCTATACCTTCTGGATGTCTGTGGCTTTCCACAAGGCCATCTTCACAGCTTCCCACAGGGTGTCTATCCCTTCTTTTGGGCTGAGGGAGGTAGGGAGTTCTCGAGGGTACTCAGGTATGGGAACGAAGTCAATTCCATGCACTATCCTGAAAGGGGTAAACCCGGTACTGCTGTGAACAGCACTGTTGTATGCCACCTCTGCAAACAGCAGGAGTTTCACCCAAGTAGTTTGCTGATAGATGACATAGCACCTAAGATATCTTTCTACAGTGGTGTTGGCTCTCTCTGCTGCCCTGTTAGTATTTGGATGGAAAACTGAGCTTAACCCCTGGGAGGACCCTATCATCCAGATTAACATTAACAAGAATTTGGCTGTGAAGTGTACCCCCTATCTGAAATGATCCTCCATGGCACCCCATGGAGATGATAGATATGCTGCAGGAATAGTGTAGCCAACCCTCATGCTGAATGGGCCTGTTTAGAAAAATAGATCAATGACCATCCATATGACAGTGTGGCCATTGCTCTCTGACAGCTTAACAATAAAATCCATGCCTATCTCCTCCCACAGTTGGTGGGTTCAGCCACGGACTGCAAAAGGCGAGGGGGTTTCCCTGTGTGGGATTTGATAGTTGCGCATATCGGACAGCTTCTGACATAGTCCTCTATTTTGTGTTGCATCCTGGGCCACCAGAATTGCCGCTTGACTAGATGAAGAGTTTTAAGGAACCCAAAGTATTCTGCTTGTTTCATGTCATGGCACCTCTGTAGCACTTGTATGCTCAGGTCATGTAGCACATACAGTTTTTTTTAAAATTTTACTGGTTTTTAAAAACAAACATAAACAAACAAAACATAAAAACATCAAGCTATCTTCCATAGGTGTACATACAGTGTGCCGGTTGGTTTACACATTGTTTTGTGCTTCCATTTCGTAGTCTTCAATTACAATTACATTACATATAATCTCATATTGTCAATCAAAAATTAAATACCTTAATATTATTAATCAATCATTTGACTATACTTTTATTCATTCATGTTTTACAAGATAACCATAATTTACTTAGTTTATTTTATAACAGTTCATATTATCATCCCAAATCTATCCTAAAATCATTTTGTAGCTATAATAAGAAAGAAGTACATCTTTATATATTTATTATTTTCTTTATTTAAATCTTCAAAGTAGTCGTTTCCAAGCCTAATTGGAATTGTTTGAAACAAATATAAAATTCTGGGTAATATATTCATCTTGATTGTTGAAATTCTCCCTATTAGTGACAGTTGTAAGTTTTCCAATTTTGCCAAATCTAGCGCTATCTGCTGTTTAAGTTTAATATAATTATTCTCTTTTAATGTACTACATCTTGCTGTCAAATATATCCCCAAGTACTTGATCTTATTCGTGACCTGAATTTTCAATAGGTCTGCCAGTTCTTCCTTTTGTCTTAATAGCATATTCTTTGTCAAAATCTCTGTCTTATCTTTATTTATTTTCAAACCAGCCACCTTTCCATATGTCTCTATCTTTTCTATCAATTTTGATGCTGTTTCTAAAGGGTCTTCTAAGATGAAAACCAGATCATCCGCAAATGCTTGCAGCTTAAATTCTTCCTTTTTGATTTTCATTCCTTTTATATTCTTTTCATCTCTAATATTTCTGTTTAACACTTCCAAAGTTAACACAAACAACAAAGGTGATAGTGGGCACCCTTGTCTTGTTCCTTATATTAATAGAGTCTGTCAGTTCTCCCTCTATCATTACCTTTGCCGTTTGCTTATAGTATATAGCTTCTATTGCTTAGCACATACAGTTTATTGCCTTTCTATGCCACCCCGTCCCATTGGGTAAGCATTTGTCAGTGCTCCAAGAACCATGGGTCAGTGAGTAATTCTGTCTGTAAGTGACTTGTTAACTCTTTGGTGGTTGCAGCCGGCCACTGGCCCGAAATCCATGCAGCAGGTTGCGTCTGCAGTGAGGGGGAAATGATGGCATGCACCACCTCCTCCTGGCAGCTGTTGTATTGAGGCATCCTTGACCATGACAACACATCTGCTAGAAAGTTTTTCCCTGCAGGAATGTACTTGAAGGTGAACCAGGAGCGTTGGAAGTACTGTGCCCACCTATCTGGTTGGGCAACAACCTCCATGGGGCCTGGAGGGCCTCGAGGTTTTTATGGTCTGTCCATACCACAAAGGTATTTTACTCCCCTCCAGGAGATGATGCCAGTTCACAAGGGCCCACCAAACCATGAAGGCCTCCTTTACCCACATGGCCCACTGATGTTTGGTTTCCGAGAGTTTGCAGGAGGTATACGTGCACAGCTGTAATGTGCCCTGTTCATTAGCTTGGAGTAGGACAGTGGCTACCACCACATCGCTGGCATCCGCTTGGACCACATCTTGCAAAATTTATTGTACTTCTTGGCTTCATTTTTTTTAAATTTGCAAAAGAAATAGCACTGTTAGTTTAATGTTATGAATAACTTGTAACATACTGTTCATTGCTAAACAACATAGCCTCCTTGAGCTATTTGCCCCATAAAATTTAGCACAAAATGTTCTTTCTTTCTGATGACCTTTTTTCTCAAAAGCCCCCACCCTTGCCATTAAGTTAACCATATGTAACAAACCCACATGTTCCTACAAGTAAAATAAGTGATTAATCGCCTTACTTCATTATGACCTGGCAAAGAAGTGGCAGTATGTGACTAAAATTGGAAGAATTGTTTGTTAGAACAACAGGGTATGCCTTTGAGATCTTGTTATGTTCACCTAAGATCCAATATCACAAAATAGACGACCAGATTTTAACCTGGCATCTGTGTAAATCCAACCTCTAAACCTGGTTTATATTTCAGTGCATACTTTGATCCCCCAAATAAACTGTGGTTAAACATATACTGTAAGTTTAAGTGTCATAATCTGTGAAGAATTTGACACTGAATATTTCCACAACCATCTAAAACATACCTTCAGATCAGCCATGAAGAAAGATAAAGTTTTTGGAACAGTTTCCTAATGTGAATATTACTGAAAATCTTTGGGGAGATCTGAAACATGCAGTGAATGCAAGGAGACCTGAGAATTTTTCTAGCTTAGCAAATAAGAGTTGGAAAACATCCAAAAGCAAAAAAGGAAATATTTTGTACTTGGATAGAGGAAACATTTAGAAACATGTGGCTTTTCTTTGCCAAAGTAGATGTTACTGAGTAAAAGTATGTCCAAATTTCTGCAACTGCAATATTCATGGTTTTCTCATTTTGAATTCATAAACATCTACACAAAAATAATAAGTATGTAGTAAATACAGGCAGTCCTCAACTTACGACCACAATTCACCCAAAATTTATGTTGCTAAGTGAGAAATTTGTTAAATGAGTTTTGCCCCATTTTACTACTTTTTTCGCCACATTTATTAAGTGAATCATGGCAGTTCTTAAATTTGTAACATGGTTGTTAAGTGAATCTGGTTTCCCCATTGACTTTGCTTTTCAGAAGGTCTCAAAAGGGGATTCCATGATTCTCAGAAGACCGCAATGATCATAAAGGTCAGTTGTCAACTGTCTGAATTTTGATCACATGACCATGGGCATGCTGCAAAGGTCATAAGTGTGAAAAATGGTCATGTCACTTTTTTCCATGCTGTTATAACTTTGAATGGTCACTACATGAATTGTTGTATATCAAGGACTGCCTGTAATAGTAAGCAAATTCACATTTGTGAAAATGTGTTGTGTTTAATTTTGTCATTTAGACTATCAGTTTCTGTTTCTTTAGAGATTCTCACAATACAACCAGGGATATCTAACTTTGCATATAAGCATAAGGAAACACAAGATGGACAAATGTTATCCACAATACTTCAAATCACAGGAAGTGTAACAAACCATGAATTATTAATAACGTTATGGTGAAGTTTAGAAAATGAAAGACATTAGGTGTGCTATCAAGATTTAATGTATACGACATACTGCACATTACGTTTCATATGTGGAAAAGAACATGAGAAATTATGGGAAGAGTCAAAAGCCAAAGCAAATTAAAAAAAAATCCAAATGTTTAAAATCAGGTGGTTGTGGTAGTCAGCCAAAGATGGAAGTTGAAAGTCCCAAACAATTCTTATAAATGGGATGGGACTATAATATAATAATAACATTGTAGAAAGAAAGTATGTACACTATATATGCAGGAGTCAATTGCACTTGAAAGTAAAATATGGCAGACAAGAGTCCATCTATCAAATAAGAAAGCACAGGTAAAATACCTTATGAAATATTTGAAGATGCAAGAGAAGAGATCATTAAAGTGCTATTGGCTGTTTACTAACACAAAACTCCAGGAACTAGAAAAGACCAGTACATCCCTATTGAAAAAAGAGAGGTGCAAGAGAAAGTACAAATTACTCAGCCATTGCAAAAAGGGAAATTTTGCTTAAAATCATACAAAGAAGAGTATAGGCAACCATTACATGCATAATAAACTGCAAACATACAATGATAACACATGTGCAGTGAGATCATTATACAAAAGCATTATGCAAATATTGCAATTACATAATTGTATCAATGAATGGTGGAAATCTACAAATCACAGCACTTGCACGATGACATTACCCATTTCTCATCCTGCCACCTCCCCGCCCCCCATTATCAACAACCATCAATCATTTGAGAAAGGCAGATGACACCACTTTATTAACTGAAAAGAATGCGAAATTAGAAGAACTTAGTGATATGAAACTAAAAATTGGAAATTAAAAATCTTGATTAATGATAAACATTAAGACTAAAAAAATGTCAACCATATTACATAGTGATAGTTAACAGTGTAAAAGAGAAGGTGATAGATTTATTTTCTTTGGCTCAAGAAAAATAAAGATGAATGGCCATGCAGATGAATAAAGAAGTAATTAATCCTAGAAAAGAAACAATTGCATACAATTACATTCTCGAAAGAGAAGGACATTTCAGTGTCAACAAAGATTAAATTAGTTAAAGCAACTTTTTTCAATCATAACATATTTCTTTAAAAGGCAGTAGAGCCCCACAGACTGCAAGAAGAACCAAAGAAACCCTGACTGCTTTCTTGAGGAATTGATTAGCAAGCAGAAACTTCCATACTTTGAATATACTGTGTGAATGGAGGATGGAGCAGAAAAAACAGCTAAGCTTGGCCAAATTGAGAGAGGTAGGGAGAGAAAGAAAATGATTAAGATACACCAATAAGCTTAAAGAAATCACCAAAAGTACTTGGAAGATTTACAGATTTTTGCTGGAAAAAGATCAAGATAGTAAATATTTGTCAAAATTCATCAGAAATTCAATCTGACTTAAAGATCAGTGACATCTGTTGGGTGGCAAGGTTTGAGTATGTGATGTGTCAGAGTAGCAAAAGCAGCATTGGGTATGAGAGGGATTGGAAGGAAGCCCTGCCCCTTTTGTTAAGTACATCATAGTATTGTATGCAGGGGTGGGATTCAAATTTCTTAACAACTGATTCTGTGGGTGTGGCCTAATTTGTGGATGTGGCTTGGTGATCATGTGACTGGCTGAGCATGACTTGTATGTAAATATTTATATTTAAATATTGATTTTTTTTTAAAAAAAGAGCAACTTTTTATCCAAAATCAGGCAAAGAAGGCAGGCAGATTGAGTTGCTCTCAGAATCACAGATTCACTCACAGATCTACCTTTCAGCAATCTGCTACCTGAGTCTGTCACATAAAATTTGCTTGCAAGCAAACTCATAAAATTTGCTAGCAAGCAAACTCACAAAATTAACTCATAACACACCATGTATGTAAACATTGAATTTTTTATTTAAAAAAGAGCAACTTTTACCAAAAATCAGGCAAAGCTGGCAGGCAGATTGAGTTGCTTGCAGAATCACAGATTCACTCACAGATCTACCTTTCTGCAATCTGCTACCTGAGTCTGCACTGAAAAATAGAAGCTTCAGTCCTAGGGAAGGTTCAGCTCTGCTCTCAGGCCACTTCTCCCCACACCAACCCCCTGAATAACACCCATGACTGGACTGCTGGCCGAAGGCAAAGCAATACAACAGCAATTTAGATTAGCTAGAAAGTAAGAAATCCAGTGATTTTCTGCTTTCTAGCTAATCTAAATCACTTGGCACAGCTGATATTTGGAACATCTGATCATCGGGAAAAATGGCAACTTACCAAAAATTAGGCGAAGGCACAACGCAGGCAAGTTGGATGGTGGGCAAGCCAGGTAAGGAGTGACTAGGCGGGGCTAGGAGGGGCAGATGGGGAGTACCAGGGCCAGCCAGTGGTGCAATTTGCCAATTCTCCAAATTGTGCAGAATCGTAACAACCGGTTCTATAGAACCTGTCTGTACCAGTAGAATCCCATCTGATTGTATGCATATCGCAAAAGAGTGAACCTTGTAGTGTAACTCAGAGTTTTACATTATGATGACAGCAGCAAGTTGCTGCATATATTATGTCAGCAACTCCTCAGAAAAGCTAAATAGAGGAAATCATATTTAAATAAATGAGATTACACATTCACCTGATATTACATACCTGCATTTTTAAATTTATTTATTTATTTATTTATTTTATATTGCCGCCTATTCACACATGGTGACTCAAGGTGGCTTACACAATGTAAAACCATATTTAAACAAAAAATAAAAAACAATAAAAACTAACAAAAAGAATCAAATAAATTAATAAAGTACAATAGTACAAAATCTTAAAAAAAATTTTTTAAAAAAAATCACTCCCCAACTCCCACCCCCCACCCTGATGACAGGCCCGCTGGCAAAACCAGGTCTTCAGTATCTTTCAAAAGAGTGCTAAAGAGGGGGCCATTCTAATCTCTGGGGGAATGATATTTCGGATAGAGGGAGCCACCACAGAGAAGACCCTTCTTCTGGGTCCCACCAGGTATATCTCCCTCAGGGATGGGACCCGCAACATTCCTTGCTTCCCTGTTCTAATGGGTCGGGTAGATGTGACCAGCAAGAGATGTTGCCTCAGATAAATGTCAGCAACTCCTAGGTAGTTTATTGAAGTCAACAGTACCAGTTCAGAAAGAAAATGCCAGAGAGAAAATGCCTTTATTGTACAAGCTAGGATATTAAGAGATAAGAAAATATTGGAGCCTTGGAATATCTGTTAGGCTGCTAACAAAGGTTTTAAAGATATTTTTCCTGAAAGTATTATGTAAAACGTTATGTAAGTTATTACTGTCACAGAGAAGACATAACTGCCATAAACAAATAAACTGAATCATTCTGAATAACAAAAGGAAATAGAAAATAATATATTAAAAATATTATATTAAAGTGGAAAAACTAATTTGCAAGAATGTTGACTCAAAGATCAGCTATGTATCTTCAATTAAAAATGAACTTTGTACATTTTTCTGTATTGAAAACTTGAATTGATATTCATGTAATCGTTGAAAAACTTAAATTTCTGCTGCAGTAACTAAAAGCCACTGAGAACAATATGCTTTTTATCCAAACAACGAAAAACATAAGCTTGGAACTGAAGGTAACCTAGTCTTGGTAGTAAGTGTAAAACTACATCATAAGTTTTCCTGTCTACATTTTCCATTCAGTTTCAGAATTGTCTTTCTGGCCTCTCATGGATGTGATCAGTTTTCATCATCTGCTGCCATTCAGCTACATTGGCTTATAACTCCTATTTCCTTTAACTGACATGATTCTTTGGAAGGTTGATATAGAATGCCTTTTCTTTTTTTTAAATTAGCCTTCAATGGGCAAGATTTTAACAGTGACCTTTGGATGGGGATAGCAATAAAAAGCGAGTTACAAGATGTACTTCTCAACATCCTCCACTTGCTGATCAAAACCTCTGTTTAAATTAAACACAAATTTAATTTGCTCAGGGATGTTTTTGAGCAATTTCTCTCAACTATAAAAGTAAAAATACCCTTTGACTCCTGACGATTCTATGCATGTAATTTTCTTGGCTATATTATAGAAGTGGCTTGTCATTGTCTTATTCTAGAAGGTGCAGCACAATCAGATTTGCAAGGTTTGTATCAGCACCATTAGGTAGACCAGGTTATGAAATTAATTCTACAGGAAGGCTAAAACTACACAGAGTTGCCCACCTGGATTTCAGACTTCCTAGCTCAGGGAAGAGGAAGAGGGGTGGTTGTTGTTGTTAGTACGTCAGTACAGGCTTTCAGAAGTTCTACTCCATAGATAACTGGATGTGAGGTGGTCTGGTTGAAATTGGGTCTAAAGAGAATGCTGGAATTGCTACTGCTGTAGTACCCCCATTCCCTGCTCCCATGTGATACCCTTGTCTAATCTGATGGGTTCTGCCATTGGGCTGGCAATAGAGATGCTAAGGCTATTAGTGCTTGGGTATTTCAATCTGCCACCTAGTGACATTGAATCTGGGGGAGCTCAGGAGTTCATGACCTCCATGGCAATCATGGACATGTCCTGAGTCATAAATGGCTTGAAACATATTGATTGCTGTTCATTAGGTCTGTTGTTTTTTTCTGAGGGGTTGCAATGTGATCCGGTAGCAAAGGAGATTAACATCAGTCCATTGCTATGGGCAGATCATTCTTTGATTGCCTTTTCAGCTCCCTGGGGTCCCCTACCCAGGAGATATGGGCTACTCAACTATGATAACTGCAGTGAAATTATTATTATTAAATGCATGAGCATGTAAAGATTTGGCATTACCTACTAAGGGTTGATGAAGATGATGGAACTTGCCGAGATGGCTAATTTGACTTGTTTGATCAGAGAAAAGACATTATCTATGTTAATTGCTGACTGGAAATTATACTTAATACTGCTATGAAGGAGATTGGAAGCTACTTCTTTGAATCTTTTTTCTTTCTTTTACATTTTTTCCTTTCCCTCTTTTTTGCACTTTTAGCTTTTTTTCCGATTTCTTTCTTTTTCTTACTTTATTTATTTATATATCAAACCTTTTAACCGCCCGCCCATCTCCCTTGCATTTATATTAGTTTATATTATTTACAAACATAGAACATTAGTTACAAATGTGATACAACTACAGTACAAATGTATTAATTGCATTGTATATTGTGTGTGTGTACTTATATAGATACATACATACATACATATACATACATACTTACATACATACATACATACATCTCCCTGTGTCAATAATAGCAGTGAAATGTCAGTATTTCTCCATCCTTATTACTTCTATCAGCAACTATGGTACTTTTTAGGGTAATTTGATACCTGTTGGGACGGGATAGGCTACTGGGTCATCTGCAGGGCCACTGTGAAGAAGATTCATCTGGTAGATAAAATTGCTCAGATCCACTAGAGTTCAACTGGAGTGGTCTGGCAGAGAGGCCTGGGGCTTAGTCTTGTGGTGCAATCTGGGATGAGTTTGAGTCAGTGACAGCTTAGAAGTGGATAGAGCTTTCTGCTTTGTTAGTTTAGATACTTGTTTATTGTTGTTAATAGACAGGTAGGTGATCTGTAGTTGGGTCCATGCTATGATGTTGGCTATGCTGAGAAAGGGGTTGTGTTTTGGCCTTGAAAGAGATGGTGGCACACCTTCTCCTCAAGAGACCAGTCTTGGACCTATGTTTTTAAATAACTGTCACCCTGTCTCCAATCTACCCTTTTGGCGGAAAGTTTTTGAAAAGGTGGTCAGCTGTAGTTGCGTACAACCCTGGAGGAAATTGATTATCTAAGTCCTCTTCAGTTGGGTTTGAGGCTGGGATTTAGGACTGAGACAGACAAATTGTTGATGACCTGTGAGGGAGTGGGATGGAATATCCATTTTAGTATTCTCTCAGTAGTCTTTGATGTAATCAATTATGATATCTTTGGGACTCCCAACAGGCATTGTTTAAATTTAGAGGCATTGTTTTACAGTGGTTCTTGTTTTTCCCTCATATCTGTCCCCAATCAATGTTGGTGGAGGGAAGTGAGTTTGTCCTCCTTGCCCTTGTTATGTTGCACATTTCAAAGCTCTTTCCCTTCTTCTTTAACATCTGCATCAAGTCACTGGGTGAGGACATATGCAGGTTTGGGATTCAGTATCATCACTATGCTATATCATCACTATGCTGCATATATCAGAGTCACTATACCAGGAGAAGTTAATACTTTGAGAGACCTGTCTATTTATCACATGCAGAATCTGAAGCAAGAACATAAATGTTCTTCTAGCATGGCAGATTGCTATGCTAGAAGAATATACTTATACTTATACTTATACTTATACTTATACTTATATTTATACTTATACTTATACCTATACTTATACTTACACTTACACTTACACTTACACTTACATACATACACACACACACACACACATTTGTAGATTTTCATGGTTGTAGGTATGCAGGTTTTGGCGTGTCCGGGTCTTTTCCTGTGTAAAATTGAGAGTATTTTGGTGATGTTTCAACAAGGTCCCACTCTCCATCTTCAGGCTGGTGCTTTCGGCTTCGTGCTTGTGCGAGCAAAGCGTGATCGGAGCTGCCGTTTCTCTATAAATACTGGTGGGGAGGTGTGGTGTGCTGGCTCTGTTGTAAGCGGGCTGGTTGGCTGCGTTGTTATTTCTTATTTGGTTGATGGAGTTGATGTTTGCAGATTGGTTGGCTTTTTCATAAGAACCTTGTGGCTGAGGTACTGGCTGTGTGTCTATCAGCCTCCTGTGTTGTAACGACCTGGGTAATGGGCTGTGTGATGACCTTCTGAGTTCTATTGTTGTGACATCCTGGGTCTTGTGCAGTAATCTCCTGGGTCATTGGCTGTGTTGTAACATTGGCTTTTTCATAAGAACCTGTGTGGCTGAGGTACTGGCTGTGTGTCTATCAGCCTCCTGTGTTGTAACGACCTGGGTAATGGGCTGTGTGATGACCTTCTGAGTTCTATTGTTGTGACATCCTGGGTCTTGTGCAATAATCTCCTGGGTCATTGGCTGTGTTGTAACATCCTGAGGTTTTGTGGTGTAACCTCCTGAGTTTCGTGATGTGGTATCCTGAGCGGATGGCTGTGATGTAATGTTCCAGGTTTTGATGGGCATTATTGTGTACTCCAAAAAAGCTGAATTCCACTTAATGGTTAAAAGGACAATTGAGGAATGCAATTATAACATAAGACCCCCCCCCCCTCTCTCTCACAGTCCAGTGTGCTGTCATGATAGTATTTTCATTATTCTCTTGGCTCAAGTTTGCAGTTATTTGTAAGTCAATATATTTCTCTTTACAAAAAAATTGTTTTTGGATTCAGTTGTTAGCAAACATTGCTTGTTCATATTTTCTTTTCTTTCTTCTTCCCTCTCCCCAGGAAAGAAATACAGCACATCCATTTAGAATGCTTATGCCCTGCTTAATAAACAGAAATATCAGCAACAAGAGGAAATAGTCTCAAGTAATATTTTATTTGGTGATAGATGTGATTCTTAGTCTTTTGGACATTCTGACTCCCCATCTATAAATCTAGAGTTTTCCTTGTTTTACCATGTAGAAAGGTGAGATAATCTGCTTCAAGCACTCTATTAGGCAAGGGACCAGATAGCCCTATTATGGATGGGGGAACTTTTGGATCTTTTTATTAGTAATTAAAATAATATGGATCATCACTGTGTAAATCAAACCAAAAGAATCCGTTTAAATGTGATTTGTTGTAACAGAAAGGCAAAGGAGAATGGTTATTTTTCTTGTGTGTCAGTGCTTAAGACTACAATAGCTTCTAGTAACCAAAGCAGTGTATTATTTGATATATTACTTTTGAATTTGTAATATTTCCAGATGTTCAGAGGTAAATATTATGGGCTTGGTTGTCAGGCTACAGAACTTTTCCCATTCAATCAACAAGAATGAACTTTTGAAAACCAAACGTATCAAAAGGAATCTTTTATTGAGATGAGACAATTCATGTAGGGATTAAAAGCAGCATCTAACGTACCTCAGACATGCAGGGATAGATAAGGGAGTTTAAGACCCCTCCCCTTCTCTTGATATGTATTTAGTAAAACAAAGAGCCAACATGTTTATTCCCCCCCTCTTCTGAGAATGATCTTTTTTGAGGTTCCCAGGAGACATCTCCTGGCAGGAATTTTTATGGTCTCTTCATCCTGTGGCTGTCTCTTTCAAAGGTGACTGGGTTCCGGGCATCTGGTCTCTATCCCTCCATGGATATCATGGGTTATCCAAATTCAATATAAGATTTAATATATCCAGGTTACATCAAAAAGGATTTCTTATACCAACCCCCCACCTTCTTCTTCCATGAAGAATGGCAGGTACATGGATCTGACATTAGTACCCCTCCCCAGCTTTCCAGGAATGATTTACTCTTATCAGTTTTCTATTTCAGAACTTTATTTATTTAATATTTATTTAGCCATAATAATACTAATGAGTGAGTATAATTGGCAAGCTTTTTCCAGAATTACCACTACTAAATAAATATTTAGGGGAGGGCAAAATTAAATCACAGCACATCCCAGTGAAGATTGAGTATGCAGAGTGGTCACAGAAAGTCGGTGTTGGATGGAAGATCAAAGTGCTTTGAAACAGTTTTTCCAAACAATCCCATTTTTTTGCAGCACCATTTGTAGTTGCTAATCTCATTTCATATAGATGTAAGTACATTACTCTTCATTTTCTTTATGTGAATGGCAATGATATTTTAAACCCTTGATTTAGTTCAGTCTCCCATTGACTGGATATTATTTCTGTCCCAAGCCACAAAAAGCCATTTTTTTCTTCCCTGCTTTATAGATTTCTCCCATCCACACCCTCTTTGTTTGTCAGGGAAGAAAAATGAAGGCTGGTATCAGTAAAATCAAGAGCCAATGGGGGAATGCTATCCAAAACAAACAAAGCACAGTTGAATTGTTTTTAAAAAGAGCTGAAGTTGTTTTTGTTGAAGTGTCTACTTGATCTTGTTCTCAGTGCATTACAGAGAATAGAATAAAGCTATTTCAAATATATATGATACTATTTATGTAATCATTTTAGTATTACAGTCCTTCCACAGTGCTGCTAATTACTCAACATTTCTCAGACATCACTAATATTCTGTTATTAAACAGATTGAAATATCAATTGCAGGCTGTTAATTTGGTGGATTGTTATGAAATCCTTGGAAGTTTGATTTATAATATTTTTAGAGACAAAACAGGTGACATTGTGAAATTTTCTGCCCAGGAGATAAAATAACTTGGTCAATTTAGCTTGATAGTGTTGGTGAAGAATATATTTGCTGCTTTCACTCAGGTGCCCAAGTGTCTTTGGCCAGTCCTGAGATTTGGTGTTTCTGAGCAGGTTCAATTTTCACTAAGAGATAACAAAGGCAGTGTGACTTGATTGCTGGCTCTCTAGTCTTTGATATTGTCAATCATTATACCTGCATTAGCTGGATGCTACAGGATATGTTTTATAATGCTTCAAAGGGCAACAGTTTGCTTTAGGCAGATACAGCAGTGATTCCAAATAGGAATAGGAATAGAATGGAATAAAATGGAATGGAATGGAATAGGAATAGGAATAGAAAAAGAATAGAAAAGAAAAGAAATTCTGGAGCCCAGAAAACGCTCTCACCGAACCGGTAGTAACACTGATTGAATCCCACCCCTGTGCAGGACGTGAGACTTGGCAGGGCTGGCACCCAGAGACCCAGTTAGCAATGTCTTTATCTAGCTGGGGCCACCATATGTAGCTATGAGCTAGGCTTTTCATTTTAGCAATTACAGACTGCCATTCATGAAGCGATCCCAATACCTGCTTGTATAAAGTGGATGGTATTTCTACTCTGCACCTCCATAACAAACATCCTCTTTGTGCTGAAAGTTCATGTTGTCATACAAAGAAAGGCTGGAATTCTTTAGAATTGAGCTGTGTGGGCCACCCTCTTTTAACCTAGTCCAATGCTTGTGAGATTACCTTGTCCTGTGTAGATGTCTTGGCAACATCTGATGCAGTGATTGGAGTCTGGAATTCATCTATCAGCATTACAGATGAGGCAGGAGCTGGGTTATTGACAATAGTTGGCAAAGGGCAGTGGCTAAACGCATCAACATGACATAAGTTCTTTCCAGCCCGGTGTGTTAATGTGTAATTATAAGCAGCCAGGAACACAGTCCAATGAATCGTGTGGTGACAGAACTTGGGGCATCTGCTTGTCCCCAGCTAATAAACCCAGTAATGGTTTGTGGTCTGTCATGAGCTCGAAGTGTCTGCCATACAGGTACTCACGAAACTTCTTTTCGCCAGCCACCATAGCACAAGCCTCCTTGTCAGTCTGGCTATAGTTACGCTCCGCAGCAGCAGAAGTTCTGGAGAAGAAGGCTATTGAGGCTTCTCTGCCAGTGGGCAATTTGTGGCTCAGGACTGCCCCAATGCCATATTGGAAAGTATCACATGCTAATACAAGAGGTAACTGCTCATTGAATTGGATTAAGACATTAAGACATTAAGAGATTTTACAGCCTGAAATGCTGCAACCTGCCTCTACCCCCAGACCCAGGGTGCGTTTTTATCTAGCAATCTATGTAAAGGCTCTGCCAGAGTTGCCTTGTGAGTTAAAAAGATTGCATAAAAGTTTAAAAGCCCCAGGAACACTTAAAGCTCAGTTTTGTTTCAGGGAATTGGTGCCTTTTGGATGGCAGTGACTTTAGATTCAGTGGGATGGACACCAGCAGCATCAATGGAATAGCCTAAGAAGTATAACTTGCTCACCCCCACCTTACATTTATCTTTGTTTACTTTGAGTCCTACCTCTTGTAGCCTAGTGCGAACTATGCGTAAACGATCAAAAGTTGTTTTTGAGATGTAGGAGCTATCAATATGTCATCAAAGTATGGTATAACATCTTGTATCCCTTGCAATATGCATTCCATCAAATTTTGAAATGTTGGGGCCACACTAACTCCAAATTGGAGGTGCCTGCACCTAAAAGCCCCTCTGTGTGTGATGATGGTTTGTGCCTCAGCAGTCATATCATCCACAGGCAACTGTTGGTAGGTCTGTGAAAGGTCTAACATGGTGAAAATGTTGCTGTTACCCAGGAATATATTAAATGTTGAACCACAGGCACAGGGTAAGGGTGTACCTGTAGTGCTTTATTGAACGTACATTTGTAATCGACACAGGTTCGGACAGATCCATCAGCCTTCACAGGTGTTACTATTGGGGTCTCCCATTTTGAATGATTGACTGGTTCCAATACCCCTTGATATATTAATTTATCAAGTTGTTCATCAATTTTTGATTTAAGGGCAAAGAGAACCCTCTTAGGCTTGAGTCTGATAGGTGCAACTTGAGGATCCAGGTTGAAAGAAATGGGGGTGTCTGTATATTTCCCCAGAGTCCCATCAAAAACATCCTTAAAATCCTGTGACAAATTATCTAAATCAGGTTCCTGTATGGAATTGATGCCACTGATTCCCAATCCCAAAAACCAATCTAACCCCAATAAACTGGGAAGGGAGCCCTCCACAATAACCAATGGAAGCTTTCCTACAAAATTTTGGAAACTTACCTGGATTTTGTATATTCCAATGACTGGCACCAGATTTGATTGGTAGTCTCTGAAGTGAAGGCTGCAGGGCCGTGACCACCTTTTTGACATCTGTGGTACCAGGCATTTAATAGCACTCCAAGAAACAGTGGATAGAGAAGACCCCTGTGTCTATTTCCATTTTGCAGGGCCTGCTTTCAATTTTCACAGTTACAAAAATATTTCCCCCCTAATCTATTTGCTTGCCCTAGTACTGCTGTAATGTTTCTATCCTGCCTATCTAACGTAAAGCAGTCTTCGCAATGGGCTTTCCTTTTTCCCTGGTATTTTGAAAATTGGGGCTCTGAAGTGGTAAAAGAGCCCTACAAACTTTAGCTAAGTGCCCTTTCTTTTGACAGTGAAGGCAGACTGCATTTTTAAATCTACAAGCCTGTCTCTGGTGATAACCCCCACAGCCAATGCAAAGAGGTCTTGTTTGGTGAGGTTTTGCTTCACCAGATGAACTTTTAGCCTTTGGTGTTCTGAAGTGATAGATATCCTGACCAGGATCCATGTCCTCCTCTAAATCAGTCTGTTCCATATGAATAGACTGCTGTCCTCTGGGTGTTGCTGTTTCACCTGTTCCCTATATTTCAGCTGCAGATTGGGTTGAAAGCTCAGCTGCTTTCTATAGCTTGCTGCAGTGATAGGTCTGGCTTGGCTAGTAAACATCATTGGAGGTGGAGATCTCTCACGCCACACACTAGTTGGTCCAGAAAGATATCATCTAATTCTTTGAACCCGCAATGCTGAGTGGATTTCCTTAATGTGGCCATATATTTACTTATAGTCTTGCCCTCAGTTTGATAATGCCTATGAAAAGCATGCCTTCTGGCTATTCTAGATGGTTTTGGCATGTAATGACTCCCTAAAACTGTCAAAATAGTTTCCCAAGAAACCTCATAGACCGTCTGAGGTGATAGGAATGCAGCTGTTGTGTCAAAAACTTCAGCCCCACAAAAACTCAAGAAAAATGCCTTCTTCCACTCTGCTGAAATATTGCGCAGATGGTTAGCCTTAATAAAACATTCAAACCTGTCAAGATAAGATTCCCAAGTATCGGTTCCCAACTGATATGGGGCAAAGGGAAGTGCCATTGCCATTTCAGTAATGGACAGCTCTGAGTGACTTCAGCAGTGCCTTCAGCTATGAGTGACTTCAGCTAACAGGCTCAGAATTTCCAGCTGGTTATCTCACTTCTCCCGCTTCTTTTGTGGACCTGACTGAAGACTTGTTTACAACAATTTGTTCATGTTATGCTGTTTTTGAATTTGAAATTAATGTTTCATTGCTTTCTTTTAGGTATAGCACCAGGTATAGTACCAGATATAGCACCAGAGTGAGTACATTACTCAAAATGCTTAGTTATGGATGATTGGCTTTCTTCTCTGACAGGGCAAGGATAAGTACAATGTAGCACAGGTGGACTTTGGGGGTCGTAGATTTTACATCCTTGTCCTTGTCATATAAAAACTCATGCTCATAGAAATGAGATTTATTACAAATCTTCTGAGGATTAACAAAACAGTATGCCATTTCTCCTTTCCTCCTTACTTTTCTGATTTTAAGGCTGCTAGCTTTTTCATGCTGATCCTGAGATATGAAAAGTAAAGAAACAGATTTATAGTTATTTTTTTCTGACAACTAACATAAATGCAGTTTGTAGTCTTAATATATTAACTATATGGACTTCATTGTCCCAAAGACACTTTTTCAAGAGGCAACTGGACTTTCTTGTTTTCATTTGAAGATGTTTGATTTCTTATCCAAGAAGCTTTTTCAGCTCTTACTGGATGGTGGGAATTCTTCTTGGATGTTTACTTAATTCAGACTAGATTATTTGCTCACACCAGTAAAATATAAATAAATTGATTTGAAACTATTGTCCTAATGCAGACTGTAAGTCCCCATCCTGCAAGATCTACCCATTCACCCAAATGGAAGCTGTGGTTGTGTAAATAGAAAGTAGTAGTTAAATGGAACTCACTCATCCATTTTCTATTAAATGACTGAGGTAGCTTTCTTTAAGAAGGATCATCTGCTTTGTGAATGTTTAGAGCATCTGTACTTAGAGTAAATTGTTTCAGGTGTCTTTATCCAGCACAATGAATTTCAAAACTTTTTGTCTGAAGCAGGAAGCCAAGAAAGCTTTAACAGGAGATGAAGTAAGATTTAAATGATTAAACTGAAGTTCATCCAGAGGTGAAATGCTGCCGGTTTGGCCCGGTTCACCCAAACTGGTAGTAAAAAATGCTACTGGTTTGGCCAAACCAGTATTTCTGACTATCAGTTGGGCGACGATCAGCTGTGCCACATGATTTAGATTATCTAGAAAGCAGGAAATCATCAGATTTCTTGCTTTCTAGCTAATCTAAATTGTGCGGCACAGCTAATTCCCCCCCTTGCTATTGTACTTACCTCAGAAGGCTTCAAAATGCTTATTTTTTTCAGCACCCAGGAGGCTTCCCTGAGGCCCAATAGGCCAAAAACGGGGCATGGAGGGGTGCTGTGAAGGAAAAAAAGAAAAAAAAAGACTTTTGACCCTCCAGTCACATGACCACATAGCCATGCCCACCCAGTCACATGACCATCTGGCCACACCCACCTGGCCATATCCACAGAACCGATAGTAAAAAAAAATTGAATCCCACCACTGAGTCCATCAATGGTTTTATTGCACACTGTGCTTACATGAAATAGAGACATTAGTTTTTGCTTCCTTTGCATGAAGCAATATGTTCATTGTTAAAAAAGAAGTTTAGGACAGATATCTTAACTGGTTAGATAGTTGATATGATGAAACAGTACTCTGAAAGCTGTTAACACTGGAAATAAGCTCTGTTTCCATAGCAATCTAGCTAGCAGCTAGTATTGAATTTCCCCCCCAAACAAATTAATACTTTATGGGCTATACAGAACTGCAACAAAATGCTTTTATACTCAGACTGTTACAGGATGAATAATTTTTTTATTGTTCTCAAAACTATATACATTATTTGACTTTATACTTTATACTGCTGATCACCAAAGAATAAGGTTCTCAGGCAATCTAATTGCTTAAGGACTGATATCAGAAGACTCTCCATCTATGCCAGGGATGTCAATCTCATGATGACGCATTGTCATCATGTGATGTATCACAATTCCCCCCCCCCCTTTGCTAAACTGCGGGTGGGCATGGACAGTATATGACATATCTGGCCCACAGACCATGAGTTTGACACCTCTGATCTATTCCTCTGATATGAACAGGAGAGGAGAATTTTAAAAATGGCACTACTAGCATGAGCAAACACCTGGATAAGAGGATGATCTGATGTATGGAAATATGTTTATCCTATCTGTGTTTTCTATATTTGAGAAATCTGGTATAAAGAGCACAGTTTAGTAAGAATAAAAGAACTAAACTATTATTTGGTTGCTTCTCTTTTTATATGTCATATCTCTTTATCTTTGAGTATGTTTATGTGCATTTGCTTTAACACACTAAACATGAATATTCAAAATTAATACAAAGCACAGAAATAAAATAAAGCTTTAAATTAAAAAGTGAGCTAATGCTTCAAACACATAAAGCAGAAAGGAGTCCATTAAGAGATACAGGGAAGAAGCAGAATCTATAAAGGTCACCAGATGCAGTTAAAAGCATAAGAGAGTAAGGTAGCCTTTTCCTGCTAAGGAAAATTGCTCAATAATTTGGGAGGGGAATAACAAATGATTGTCGGTGTTCCAGCAATCCTCCATTCCAATCAGTAACTCCAAGACAAGCATAATCTCAAAAGTACCTTTATTAGAATAGCACCTGGCACATCTGTGAAATCTCGAAACTAACGTTTCCTGGACTTCCCACAGTGTCCTAAACTACAATCCAGCCCCTTTTCTCCCATCATTGTATCACATGGCCCAGTCATGATCTATCTCAGTGTAAGATCCCTTTTCTCTGCTGCACCACACTTAATAACCTTGAACTAAGAAAAGAATTTTATTTTGTCTACTAAGAACTACTCAATTGAAATCACCCCCCTCCCAACTTCTCAGGCTATGTGGCAGTGTGGAAGATGGCTTCCAAAGCTGACAGGCATCCCCCCTTGAAAGGTTCACCTCCTAAAAGAGATAATAAACAAAACACAATCAGGGGTTAATGCAATGCCCTTAACCCTCTCTCCCCCCTCCAAGGGGACCTTTTTATTTGTCAGGGAATTGGTTATGGAATTGGTTAACCAATCTATCCGCATGTACATCTTAATCCTTTACCCATGTAGCCTCTGACAAAGGGTAACCCTTCCATAATACCAAATATTGTAACCTCCCTCGGTACAATCTAGAATCAAGGATTTTCTTAATTTCATAATGTCTCTCAGCCTGTATGATCAAAAATTTGGGGGGAGCTGTTGGGATGGGCCTTAGATTAGATCTTACAACTGGTTTCAATAAACTACTGTGCAAGTGCGCATGCAAGTGCGCAGCAGTTAGAAAAGCCCTTTCCTGCTTTTTCAACTGCAGCAGGCGGGTGGGCCAAAACAGCAGCAAACAGAACCGGTTCGATGTATACTCTCTTTTTGCTGCTCTTCAGAGCAACCGGTTCTACAGAAGTGGACACAACCAGTAGAATCCCACCCCTGCATAAAGCTATTTTTAAATTTTAAATGTTGATGCCATCCCACTCTAGCTAATTCTGAGTGGCTTACAAAAGTAAAGAGGAACATTAAAAACAACAAAACACAATAGAGTTATTTCAACAAGTTATAAAAATAATAACAGAGTTGTGTTTCCAAGCTGGGAACTTGGAAATTTAGTATGTCATTTGAAGAACCAGATGGAATTGTTTTCACAGGCACCTGACCTAAATTCAATAATGATGCTTGGTTTCAGGTGACAGCTTCTAATAACTTTCAACAAGTACCAAGCCAAACAGGATTCTTATTTTCTGCATAAATGAGGTAAAACAATCAATATAATTTTCAAAAATACTGCCTTTATTGATTTGGACATTGGCTTTTCAAGCCCAGCACTTTAGGGTTTTAGGCAAGATTTTTTCCAAGTCAACCTGAAGATGCCAGGGACTGACCTTGGGATCTGTTGAAAAGAAAACCTGTGTACTGTCACTTGGTTACTGCTTTATTACAATGAGATGATGTCGATATGTAACAAGGGTTGATCTTTAAATAGTGTAGAAAGAGTTCATGATTTTCAGTATAACAGTCCCAGTTTCTTATCCTGCAGGAACTTCCCTCTTCCAGGGCCAAATTACACAATCACGACTATGTTCTGTTTTACAACACACTCCAATAAGTGGCATCACCAAGATATATGGATTATAACTCAGGATTCCTGAGTCAGCATGGTTATGTTTAGAATTCTGGATGGCCATTATACAAGAAAGACAGGATTGGCATTATTGTTTCCCTCTCTTCCCTGTTGCTTGTGTATAGCATTAGTTGTGGGCAGTGACATTACCCTGATTTTTTCCTACCATTTCTTATTCAGTTTGAGAAAAGAGAATTTGTTTTCTCTTGCTTTCTGCAAAGGAAATTGCTTTCTGTAAAGAAAATTGCAGAAATCCTCAGGGTGATATTTCTGCACTTAGTTATGAGGTAGCCATGTGGATGTATAGCAATCTATCATACAGTTCTAATTTCTAGCAGTACAATATGTAAGCTGTCTGGGCTTCTTCTCTTCAAATATATCCCAAGGGGAATTATCCTTTTGTTTTTTTGGTTGTGGTGATATTTCTGTCCTTACTAAGAGAAGGACCTACCAATAAGAAATTTTGTTACTTGCAGAATACCAGAGAAAAAGTGTACTCTACTTATCTTTTTTTTGTGTGTGCTCAACTCTGGATAGGATGTTACAAAGCACAAAAATGTTACATCAAGCGTAATCTGTGAATGTTACCCATATAGTATAGGGATTCAATGAATGTAACTCCTGGTTTCCTTTATTTTACAAAAACATTCATGGGATCACAGATTGAGGCTAGGCTGTGGAGAAGTACTGTACATTTACCTTTCTCTCCATCACTTCTCTGACATACAGGCTCTGAAATGCCTGTGTGGCAGTCTTTTGCTTTGCTTTGGCTAACTCAGGTTTAAGTTTTTGAACTCCCAAAGCATGATGCTATAGCATGGCTGAGTCACCAGGAACTAAACAGATTCTTGGAATAGCATCTTAACATCTATTGAGTTCCTATTGCTTTAGGTGAATTCTACAAAATATGTCTGGGAAAGTACAGCCAAGCATAATAATTAAACATTTACCATATTTTTCAGAGTATAAGATGCTCCGAAGTATAAGACGCACCTAGCTTTTGGGGAGGAAAAAAAAATCTGCCTCTACCTCTGCCTCTCAGCAATTTGCCTCCTTGCAGCAAGCAGCAAACATCCTGTTTCAGTTTCAGTTTCAGCACAGCCTGATTAGCACAAGCAGCTGATTGTCAGTTGGATTGGCCTCCTGATGATCAGCTGTTTCAGGCTGCTGCGATTGTCATTGCCTATTGCCGCCTCTGTGCACCCCATCTTTGGCCTCTGCATCCCGACCACCCCATTTTCGGCCTCTGCCTGCTCCATTTTTTCTTTCCGGGCGGTGGGGATAAAAATGGGCCAAAAATGGGGCATGCAGAGACCGAAAATGGGGTGCGGAGGCCGAAAATTGGGCATGTGGAGACAGCAATAGGCAATAGCAATCCCTGCAACCTGAAACAGCTGTTTGTCAGGAGGTTGATCCAACCAATAATCAACTGCTTGTGCTAATCAGGCTGAAACTGAAACAGGTGATTTTCTGTTTGCGGTAAGGAGGCAAATTGCTGGGAGGCAGAGGCAGAGGGTGGGGGCTGGCAGGTGGGGGCTGGCGGGTGGGCAGGGCTTTGGCAACATTTGCTGTATAAGATGCACAGACATTGCCACCCACTTTTGGGGGTGGGGAAAGTGAGTCTTATACTCAGAAAAACACAGTAATATAGGTTTCTCATCTTGGTTTGTTAGCCACTATTAAACTATATTCCCTTATTCCAATGCAATATTGTTTTAGGGATCCTTGGTGTTCTCTGAGCTTGGTTGCTTTATTGCAGATGCTTCATTACCCAAACTAGTAATATCATTAGTACTGAGCAAACTAGGAATGAAACACCTGCAAGAAAACAACCAAGTCCAGACAGCATCAAGGATTCCTTATTTCAACCCTGAGCTACACATATTCTCCTTTATTGATACTGTTTTAAAAAGACTACTGTAGAAGAGCTAACCCAGAGTTGTCAAACTCCCAGCCCACGGGCTGGATGGGTCATATGCTGGCCACACCCATGCCCAGTTTAGCAAAGGGGAAAATAGTTCTGATATGTCACATGACACCACCATGATGATGTGAGTTTGACACCCCTGAGGTAGCTGGTGCTTGTATGTAGCTGGTTTATGATTGTAAGAGAGAAATGAACAGCTTAATAACTACCAATTTTGTTATGTTGAACTGTCCTTAAATATTAATACTAGTTGCTTTAACAGTTAAGAATTTGTTTATCTAGAAATAATTCCAATAATGTAAACATGAAAACATGCTAACATGCCCTAATGAATCAAACAATGCATATTTCATTTTCAAGCTAATAATGCATTGATTAAACAAAAAGAGGACCTAGAAAGTTAATAGGATATAGAATATGACCCTTTTTTGCAGAAATTATGCTAAAACATATAGAGAGTAACTGATTTCACTGTTCTTAGTATTCACAGTTTTGTATTGCCATTCAGTTGGAATCCTATAGCTTAAATTGATTGGGCCACATTTTGAATTCTAGGTGATAGAGAAGGTTTTTGCTTTCCTCTGGGTGTTGTCCTTTCAATTATTTGAGAAGTGCTATTTTAGCCTTCTTCCCCAATTTTCTCAATCTCTCTTCATAAGATCAAATGTCTAATTCTCTGATCAATCACTTTATGATTTACTCAGTTGACTGGTCTGAAGATCTCCATTTTTGAAAATAGGATCATTTCATCTCTTCCAGCTGGTGGGTTGGTGAAGAAGGGGGAAATCACCTGGAGGGTCAAAGGCAGTTGCAAATCCCTTCCCTGACAGGAAAATCCCTCCCAAAGGCAAGCTGCAGCAGTGGTCCTAAAATGGCCACCACGAAGACAAAGAACACTCCAGGAAACTAAGTTTTGTGCTGGAGCAGAGAAGTAGCAAGCAGAGTGTGAACCAGGCAAAGGACATCACTTTTGAGGTACCCCGGTATTAAAATAAAGGGCTATCTTGGAGGGAAGTGTGTGGAAGCAGCGACCAGAGAAAGTGAAAAAGAAATTGGATCTTATAAAACTTGGATTGGATTGATTTGGAGGAGAAAATGTAAAGGAAAATACTTTAACACAACAAAGGTTTAGAAATTAAACTGGATAACTATTGAATTATGGGCACTGAAAGGGCATAATTAAATGCTAAATTGAGTGTGTTGAAAAGAAAAAATAGCTAATGATTGAAATTAGCAAACTTAATAAAATTATTATATTCAATAAAGAAAGTTAAAGGTAAAAAGACTCAAGACCGCCACCTGATGGTACAGGAAAACTTCAGTACGTTTTAAAAAGTGTCTGGTCTTCTCAAGAGTTTGGATTTTGGAACTTAAAAGAAAATAAATTATTATTGTTATAGAACCATCCGAACAAAGATTCAAGAGTATGGATTGTTGAAAATAAATTCAAAAAATATTGGCTGAAATAATATACTGGACTCTGGGATTGAATATATCTATTAAAGAAGAGGATTTTAACTATTAAGGAAGATGAAAGAAAAGGAAAAAAGGAGAAGATATAATGGAGAAACCATTTGTTGATATAAGATTGGACTCACAAGAGTCAAGATTGGATTTGCAAGATATAAGGGACATGATGAAAATTAAATTTGAAATGTGCAATTATGTACTACAGAAATTAGAAATGGTGACTCAGCATACACAAGAACAAAGTAAACCAGAGGGGAAGGAGTTCTATAAAGAAGAAGCCAACATTGAAGGACAAAATGAACAACAATTATTTAAGCAGGGAGGAAAAGGAATTAGAATTAAAAATTTGTGGTGTGATGCGATGATAAAAGGGAGAATGGTTTGGAAAATGGATAAAGGGAGAGGGAAAAAGCAGAAAAAGGAAGGGCAAAAGAAAAATCAAAAGAGGGAGAGAGAAAAGTTTAATAACTGGAATGAGAAATGGAGGGGAATAAGAATGGGAAAAAAGGGAATTAAGACCAGAAAACAAAGAGGAATAGGAAACAAACAAGGATGAAAAGAAAGTACATTATCCAAAGAGTGAGAGATAATGGGTGAAAAAAAAAGGTAAGGAAGGATATTCCGCAAGGTAATATGTTGTGATGTATAAGAATATATTGAAAATAGTATTTTGTAATGTATAGATGATTCATAAGGTATTTGAGAAAATATAATGAGGAATCTGAGAAAAATATATATATTTGTATTATATACTAGATAGGGAGATTGATATTAAGGTAGAATGAAGGTGGTTAGCTCGAATTATTAACCAGAGGGGACAATTATATTTACAGATAAGGATTGATAAAATGACAAATGTGACAGAAAAAAGTAATATGAGAAATGACAACAGAAAAGAGATGAGAATTTTAGATAACATTGTAAAATAAGATATGAGAATGTATTAATAAACATGAATTGGAATTGGATAAGATAAGCTTAATATTTAACAATAATAAGGATGATACAATATGAAACTAAACAAATATGATGAACAGGTAACTATGGTCATGTTTGTATTGAGATCTGAAACCTGGAACCACACTGATTGCCAAATGAGAATTTTTTATTTTAAAAAATAAAATAAAAGCAGGGAGAAAATTGAATAATGGAATTACTAGGTATGTTTAACTGATATGGTGGTAGGCATTTGGAGAAAGGTTTTGAAAGGTTGAAAATAAGCATTGAAGGATTATGAATTAATGTGAAATATATGCATTGAGAGATATGATTGATATTATTAATTTTGCCTATACTAGAATGTATGATATATTGATGCCACACTGTTAATGTATTGTTGTGCATATGCAGATTGAAATAAAAAAAAATTGGAAAAAAAAATAAAGATGGCAAATAACGCAGTACAAGATAAAGCAGTGGGTTGTACACAGATTTATTCTAGCAAATGCTAACAGAACAGCCATCAAAAAGCACCTTTGGGACAAGCATGACTTGGATGACTGAGAATCTCTACAGACTTTTAGCTATATAATCTGGAATGAACACCCTTTGAATGATGTGGGAGTAGGAATGGATTTCCAGCAGTGGTGGGATTCAATTTTTTTTACCGGTTCTGTGGGCATGGCTTATTTGGTGGGCGTGGCTTGGTGGTCATGTGACCAGGTGGGCATGCTTGGTGGTCATGTGATTGGGCAGGTGGGTGTGGCTTGGTGGCATGTGACTGGGTGGACATGGCCAACTCAAAGTCACTCACGTCAAGGGGTGCCTCGCCTGGCCCCTCCCCTTCCAGCCATTCCTTGTCACACCCAGCCTCAACATATCTATAGTTCTATAAGAACATTGTTCACCTTTTAAAAACTTTATTATCTACATACTATACATGTAATTTCATAGACCACTGAAAGGAGAAAATGGCTCACATGCTTTGCCCAAGAGTGTGATAGGCAACAGGCTTTTAAGGGGCTGCCAGAAAGGGGGGGGGATTAATATATTTTCCAAAGCACCAGAAGGCAAACAAGAAGCAATGGATGGAAACTGAACAAAGAGAGAAGCAACCTAAAACTAAGGTGAAACTTTCTGACAGTGAGAACAATTAACCAGTGGAACTGCTTGCCACCAGAAGTTCTGGGTGCTCAATCACTGGAAGTTTTTAAGAAAAGACTGGACAGCCATTTCTCTGAAATGGTATAGGCTTCCCCACAAGGTCCCTTCTAAATGTTATTCTGTTATTCTGACACCTTTCCTAAGACCTCTACTCAGAGTTTGGCATTCTCAGAGTTTTCCTGCTTGAGCAGGGGGTTGGACTAGAAGACCTCCATAGTCCCTTTCAATTCTGTTAAACACACGTGTATTTATTCTCTGGACTATAGGCATTGAATGCATGTAAACTCTGAAAAATATCTGGGCAAAAGAAAGGCAGTAAAATCACTCTAGGTGTAGGGACAGTGTAAAATATTAATATATGATAACTAATGGAACAATTAAAAATAATAGCAGAGTTCTCTCTCCCCCCCCCCATTCCTATTTCTTTTTCTTTTTTTCTTTTCTTTCTCTCTCTCTCTTTTTCTCCCTTCCTCTTTCTTTCTGGCACTTTCTTTCTTCTTCTTTCTTTTTCTATCTTTCTCTTTCTTTTTCTCTTTCTTTATTTCTTTCTCTCCTTTCCTTTTTCTTTCTTGCTCTTTCTTTTCTTCTTCTTCTCTCTCTCTCTCACACACACACCACACACTCTCTCCCTTCCTTCCAATTTCTTTTTTTCTTTCTCTTTCTTTCTTCCTCTTTCTTTCTTTGTCTCTTTCTTTCTTTTCTCTCCCTTCCTCTTTCTTTCTTTCTTTCTTTCTTTCTTTCTTTCTTTCTTTCTTTCTTTCTTTCTTTCTTTCTTTCTTTCTTTCTTTCTTTCTTTCTTTCTTTCTTTCTTTCTTTCTTTCTTTTTCTCTCTCTCTCTCTCTCTCTCTTTCTTTCTTTCTTTCTTTCTTTCTCTCTCTCTCTCTCTCTCTCTCTCTCTCTCTCTCTCTCACACACACACACACACACACCACACACTCTCTTGTGACACACACACACCTGGTCTAGGACAAACTGATCTGGCAAGCTCCAGAGCAGCGGGTGGCAGGAGAATGAAGAAAGCGAGCAGCCCTGGGAGTTCTCACCCTCCCTTTCAGAGCACCTCCGCTGCCACTCACTTCTCCAGGGTGATTAAAGGAAGCAGACGGCGGTGGTAGTGGCAGCAGCAGTGGAGGTGGTGGGCGGAGGCAGCAAGTGGCAGTTATGGGAGTTCTCGACTTCCCTTTCAGGGCAGCTCCACCGCTGCTTGCTGTGCTATGGCCACCACATAGTAGGGAGGGCTGGGAGAGTGCCATGTGGTGGCTTAGCCAGCCAGCTAAGCCCGGGGATGGTTGGGGGGCTGCTAGCTAGACCCCATCCAGCACTGCCACCTGGGATGGGGCTGCACTGGTGGGGAAGCCAGCCAGCCAAGTCCAGGAACAGTAAGGGGTCAGGAAGATCCAGGAATGGTGCCCCCCCCAGGAAGTTCCAAGAATGGTGGGGGGCCACCAGGAAGATCTGGGAATAAGGGGCTAGCGTGACTCACAGGCTTACCTGTGAACAGGCAGATCAGGGCTGCTGTGTTGGGGTGCAGGCATCACATGGGAAGGCAGTTTAAAGGCAAGCCATGGGGAAGAGTGACTGGGTGGGGCAAGCATTGGGTGAGTGGGGTGAGTGAGCATTGGGTGGGCAGGGCAAGTGAGCAAGCAGCAACTGGTCGACCGGGTCAGGGGCATGGCCAGCCAGAAGTCACTATCGGTTTGGCGACCCATGCCAAATCATCACTACCGGTTCTCCTGAACCAGTGCGAACCAGCTGAATACCACTACTGATTTCCAGAAGAAAAAATTGCAGACTACAGGAATCAGGAGCACTACTCACATGGCCCTGAGGACACAGATAAACCTCCAATGACTGTCTAAAACAGGGGTGTTAAACTCACGTCATCATGGGGGCATCACATGATGTTTTGGGACTTTTCCCCCCTTCGCTAAATTGGGCAGGGGCATGGCCAGAGTACGACACATCTGGCCCATGGGCTGCGAGTTTGGCAGCCCTGCTTTAAAAGAATGCAAATGATCAGCTTTCTCTAATGACTTTATTCCATTCCCCTCCATTCCCCACTATTCTGTCAGAGCTGAAGAAGTTTCTTGGATGAGAAGCGAAATGTCTTCAAAGAAAAAACAGTTGCCGCCTGAAAAAAGCATCTTTGGGACAACAGCCATTAGAAGAAATATCTCAGTACTATATACTATAAATGTTAATGAATTATGGAATAAATGCAATGACTTTTGGAAAGACCTATACAAACCATTCAGAGCAGCTCGTGCAATGATTTGCAATGCATTAGCAGAACCCAAGTTTGCAATAAAGAAAGGAAGCCCAATTTATGAAAATGGTAGAAATACCTGTCTAGGGAAATTTTATTGTTGGAAGTTAAAACCCACCCCTCCCCTAGAATGAAATATTCTAGAATATACTAAAAAGGCAGAATATTTCCCCTAAAAGATAAGTAGAAACTCAGAGAAGCAGAAACTCACTCCCCACCTTTGTCAATGGTCCATTAAGGCCTGAGCCAATCTATTCTACATAACTAAAGATCTATCTCCTCCAGGTAGAGCCATAATAGGAATTGCACAAAGCTCTTTCATTACATCATCACCCAGCAAGAGTCAACCAAGCCTGGGACTCAGAACAGCCTACAGAGTTACCCCTGCATGGCCCCATGGGAGTCTGACAACCAATCAGAATACAAGCTCAAATTCAAATCCCAACAGAGGGCATAAAACCAAGGGACTCTCAGCATTTCTCCCCTTTTTTCACCCAGGAGCTCCCAGGCATGTGATACTATCCACCATTAAACCATCTTTCCAAACACATTTCCAGTGTCTTTTTCCCCACTTGGAACTGAACCCAGAAGGATATTTCTTCCAACAGTATCATGGGACACAATCCAATATATTATACTACAAAGATCCATTAAAGTATTACAAATTAATAGCAAGCAACCTCCCCCCTCCCTTTAATAATCCCGGAGCACCAGGGAACTACAAGAGTTGATGTGGTTCTCATCTTCAAAAAAGGAGAAAAAAACAGACCCAGGAAACTATATAGACCAATCAGCCTAACATCAATACCCAGGAAGATACTGGAAAAGATAATAAAAAACAGATCTGCCAACATCTAGAAATAAGTAAAGTAATAACTAGCAGTCAGCACGGGTTTGTTAAGAACAGAACATGCCAAACCAAACTTATTTCATTCTTCAACATAGCGACTAAATTAGTAGACCAGCAAATTACTGTGGACATAATATATTTAGATTTCAGCAAGGCATTTGACAAAGTAGACCACAACCTACTTCTTAGTAAGCTAGAAAAAAGTGGAATAGATAGCACCACCACTAGATGGACTTGCAACTGGCTGACAAACGGTACTCAACAAGTAGTCCTTAATGGATCTAAGTCTACATGGAGGGAAGTAACCAGTGGGGTGCCACAAGGTTCTGTCTTAGGCCCAGTACTCTTCAATATCTTCATTAACGACTTAGATGAGGGAATAGAAGGGGAACTTACCAAATTTGCAGACGATACTGGCAGGAATAGCTAACACCCAAGAAGATAGGCTCAAGATCCAGATGGATCTTGACAGACTTGAACACTGGGCCGTATCTAAGAAAATGAAATTCAATGTGGAGAAAAGTAAAGTGCTACACTTAGGCAAGAAAAACCAAAAGTACATATATAGACTGGGTGAAACCAGGCTTAATTGCAGCAACTATGAGAGGGATCTTGGAGTCTTAGTGAACAGCCAGCTAAATATGAGCCAGCAGTGTGCAGCAGCAGCCAAAAAAGCTAATGCAATCCTAAATTGCATTGACAGAGGGATACAATCAAGATCAAGTGAGGTACTAATACCACTCTATAAAGCCTTAGTAAGACCACACCTAGAGTACTGCATCCAGTTTTGGTCACCACATTATAAAAAAGATGTTGAAACTCTAGAAAAAGTACAGAGAAGAGCAACCAGGATGATGATGATTATCTGTTAAATCTGTTAATATTGAGATTTAGATCTGGAATATTTGTAGCAACCTAAGGTACTTCTCTGATGCATCTTTAAGATGCTTTGGATAAACTAAAAGGCAATTCTCTTATTTCTGGTTTACTAAATGAGTCTTTTTAAATTACTTTAGAAACTATGCTGAGTAGCAGTTCTATACAGTTTTATACAACATTGGATAGGAAAGCTTCTCTGGAATGCTGACAGGCCCCTGAAACTAGCTTTGTGGGTTTGATTTAAAAACAACAACATTTGTTTCAGTCAGTGTGAGATGAACTTCTAATTGTTTCTGGTTACCCAGATGTGAAATTGCTCTTCATTAAACAGTAATTTCACTAAAACCCATTAGTGTTTTTCCTCATCTTCTTTGGATAGTATGTGATTTTAAATTTGCAGCTAACACATGTTGGGAATAAAATTACTTGTTCCAAAAAATGTAAATGCATGAGGTCACAATATCACTTTTTTTTTTTCAACAAGAAAGCAACAATAATCTCTTTCTGGCAGACTATTTTCACAATGAACTGTATTTGCTTCTTGTGCAGAACATCCATTTTAAGGACTTCTTTTTAAAATTGATCTTCTGAGAATTACACTCATATTTAAACATCCATGAATCTCAGGGCACAGTCAAGCATTATATACAAACACATAGAACTCTCAATACTTTTTTTAACGAACAGCAGGTTCTGCATGAAGAAGTAGAGTATGATACCTACCATTTTCTGCTTTAATTTGTTCCCAACATAATGCCATGACCCATGTGGGATTACATGCTGATGTTTACAAGGATAAAAAGGCATTTGTAAGTCCCCAAAGGAAATAAATGAGAATGGGAATTGAAAACTACATTATTCTGCCAGGTCATTTTTATTTCTATACAATTGCAGATAAGAATTATGAATTCTATGAGATAAAGCAGCTATAGTGTAATGTAAAATTAAAGAGGATATTGTTACATTTTCTTCCATTTTCACATATCACTGCTTAAAAAACATTAGGACCCCATCAGATACAATTTATCATTGTAGACAAGAATTAAGTGGAGTTAATTATCCCACTGTAGGATGTGGGCTTGGAAAATGCTTATGTTTGGCTGGATTATACTCATGTTAAAAATAATACAGCATTTTCATCTAGCTCTTATGTAAAAAAAATATCATATGGCAACTTAAAGGAAAATATAAAAGATATTTGGAAAAAGAATGGAAAGAGAGAAAAGGATAAATGACACTAGTATTAGTTTTGGATTGCATTACTGCATCCATTTAAATGATTTCAAATGCTTGAAAGAAATTCACATTTCTTTCAGTTGTAGACTAAAACGTTTTATGCTAGCTTTTTAGTTGGGCAGCATATTTTCAACATGAATAAAATTCAGCACAGATCAGCTTGAAACCACTAGATATTGAAAGGACATATATGAATAAAAACAGGATTTACTCAGTTGACCAGAAATATTCTTAGGACATTGAATTGAGATGTGGTGGGAATATATTTAAAATAACTGAAAGCCCAGCTTTATAAGTATCAACAAAGTCAAATAACTGCAACTTTCCATAGCATGTTATATTCTATCTTGGGATAAAATGCATTTAATTGCAATTTAATAAAGGATAATATACAGTGTTCAATAACGTGGTTTACATAATTATTTCAATTTTATGAATGAAAACTTCTAAAATGAACAATCTAAGACAAATGACTTTACATTGTGTAACAGCCTAAAGCAGAGTACTGTCTAATGTCATTTTAGCTTAGTATGTTACACCTGAGAGCCAGTTTTGAGTAATAGTTAAGGCACTAGGCTAGCAATCAGGAGACCATGGGTTCTAACCAGAGGTGGTATTCAGCAGGTTCTGACCAGTTCTGGAGAACCTGTAGTGGAAATTTTGAATATTTCAGAGAACTGGCAAATACCACCTCTGACTGGAGATATTACAGTATCCTTCCCCTGCCACACCCACCAAGCCACGCCCACAGAACTGGTAGTAAAAAAAAATTGAATCCCACCACTGGTTCTAACCTACCCTGCTTACATACAATGAAATAGAAGTAATATAGCCAAGGAGGTGCATTAATATAGCAAGGGGGTTAGATTAAGAAAAAATATTTCTCCACTGTTTACTGGTTCAGAAATTATTTCTTCAGAAGGTTGTTGTAAGGAAACATTGAGAAAAGAAATGAAAAGTATGTTAGAGTCTGAGCTACTTGGAAAAAGAAGAATTAAAAAAGAAAACAACATTAAGAACAAAAAGCAACAGAAAAACAAAGAGACCCACTATTATATAGAAGTTGTCTGAAAACTAGTTAGGTGATGGAAGAAAGACTTGTGCTTTATTATGAAGTGCCAGTATATACTCTTGTATAAGATAAGGATTTTTTATGTTTCACTATTTTGCTGCAAATTGTATTGCTTCTAAAATCCTTTATGTGCTATTGCAACACAATAGTTTTAATTCACACAGGAACATCTTTGCACTCCAACAAACTCCCCCCCCAATACCAAATTACCCCTTCCCCCGTTTCTATGACAGCCGCCAGGAATCAAGCAGCAAAAGATGTCAAGAAAACGTCGGCCTCCTTGCAAAAGAGGTGTTAGCCCTGGAAAACAAAACATAGAAGGTAACAGGCAAAGAAATATCCCAAATGGGAGTAAATAAGATACATATAAGATTACATCAATGTTTATCCAGGTATTTAGAGGGAAACAATTGTATAAGTTTAGGGGCCCTGACATCACAGTCATTAACCCATTCCGACTGTGAAGGAGGAAAATGTTTCCAAAAGACCAGATATTGGAGTCTTCCCCTATGTTTCCTGGAGTCCAAAATTTCCTTAATTTCAAAATGCTGTTCACCTTCAATTAGGAGGATAATTAGGATTAGGATACAGTTGAAAAAGCTGAGTTATTCTATCTGGAATATTTTAGAGGAAGGGAGGAAGATACAAGAGAAGAAGAGCCATGAATTGAATTTCAAGAGGAATGTACAGCAGTAATTGAAAAAGAGGAAGGAGCCGTAGGTGGTGTACCCAGAGAGCAATGAGAACCAAGATCTACTAGAGCAACAAATCCTTCTTATAAAGTCTAAAATGGATGAGAAAAAACTGATTACAATTAATATAAATGGGCTTATTTCAGCTATTAAAAGAAGAAAAATATTTCACAAGTTAGAGAAATTAAAATTTGATATAATCTGCCTACAAGAAGTACATATTAAAAAACAACATGATTATATATTGAAACAACAAAAATTAGGGAAATTATTTACAGCATTGACACAGTGTAAAAAGAGAGAAGTGGTGTTATACATTAGAGATACAATCCCTGCAGAACAAATATATACAGATGATGACGGAAGGATTTTGATGGTGGAGATAACGGACAATAATCTAAAGGTACTTTTAATAGCAATTTATGCCCCAAATGATAATCGAGAAGATTTTTACAGGAAATTACATAAGAAAATAATTGAACTGGACTATGCTAATATCTGTCTGATGGGAGATTTTAATGAAATAATAAATGACAAATTGGACTATAAAACACACAAAAAAACAGCAAAGAAAGCTAGAAAGACATTGCCAAAATCCTTCTTTTGAATGATAGATGAGATAAACTTAAAAGATGCATGGAGAGAGAGAAATGTGGAAAATAAACAATATACCTTTTATTCAAATATACATGCATCATGGTCTAGAATAGATATGATATGGATGTCAACAGAATTGCCTTTTAACAAACAAGACATTGAAATAGAAGCAAGTAGCTGGGCAGATCACAATCCAATAACACTTGTATGGAAAGGACAAAAAAAAGGAGATTTAGATGGACTTTAAATAATACGATATTAAAGGAAAAAGATTTTAAACAGAAAATTGAGAGAGAATTGACTTTTTTCTTTAAAGAAAACACAAAAGAGGATACATCATTACAGAACCTCTGGGACACAATGAAGGCTTATACAAGAGGCTTGATAATGCACTATACAAGGAAAAGAAATATAAAACAGAAAAAAACCTTTAAAATATTGGAAGATGACTACAAGAAGTTGGAAAAAGAACTACAAAAATTTCCACAAAAAAGGACATTAAAATTAAAATGGATATAACTAAACATAAAATGGGGCTAATGGAAAAAGAAGAAATAGCACAAAAAATTAGAAATGCTAAGCAGAACTATTTTGAAGATGCAAACAAACCAGGCAGATGGCTAGCATATAAATTGAAAAAGGAAAGAGACTCGAGAAGGATAAATCAATTGATAAATGAACAAGGACATGTATGCTATAGAAATGTGGAGAAGAAAAAAATTATTCAAGATTACTATGGAAAACTGTACCATCAAGAGAATGTTCAGGAAGAAAGAATTCAACAATATTTACAGGAATCAAATTTGCCTCAGATACCCAAAGATATTGAAATAATGTTAGAAAGTAACATAACAATGATGGAATTAACAGAAGCTTTAAAAAAGCAAAACATTGGGAAAACACCAGGTCCGGACAGTTTGCTAGTGGAATTTTATAAGACATTCCAGGAAACATTGAATCTTCACTTATTAGAAATTATGAATGAAGTTATGACAAAGAAGAGAATACACAAAACATGGTCAGAAGCATATATCACACTTGTACCGAAGGAGGACACAGACCCACAGCAAGTTAAAAACTACAGACCTATATCACTATTAAATTCAGTTTATAAAATTTTTGCTTCAATTCTGGCAGAAAGACTGAAAAGATACTTAAATAATTTTATTCATCCTGATCAAAATGGATTTCTGCTGAAGAGACAGATTAAAGATAATATGAGAATAATTTTACATACACTGGAATACTATGAGGCACATCCTGAAAAACAAATGGCTTTGATGTTTTTAGAATTTAGATGCACAAAAAGCCTTTGATAATGTGAATTGGCATTTTATGCTGTTACAATTGGACCAAATGGGCTTTGGTAAAAAATTTACTCAAGCCATAGAAACGATATATCATAAACAAACTGCAAAGGTGGAGAGTGAACAGACTTTATAGATATAAGAAAAGGGACTAGACAAGGCTGTCCACTGTCGCCTCTGTTGTTTGTGTTAACACTGGAAGTGCTGAACAGGAACATCAGAGAAGAAAAAGAAATAAAAGGAATGAAAATTAAAAAAGAAGAGTATAAATTACAAGCTTTTGCAGATGACCTGGTATTTATATCAGAAGATCCATTGCAGTCTGCACCTAAACTGATAGAAAAGATAGAAGAGTATGGGAAAGTAGCAGGTTTGAAAATAAATAAAGATAAAACAAAGATTTTTAGCAAAGAACATGTTAGTAAGACGAAAGAAAGAATTGGAGGAAGTTTGGGGGATCCAGGTCACAAACAAGGTTAAGTATTTAGGGATACATATAACACCAAGATGTAGCACGCTTAAGGAGGATAATTATGTCAAACTTAAACAACAGATTGCGACAGACCTGATAAAATGGGAAAATTTACAATTATCACTGATTGGGAGAATATCTACAATTAAGATGAATGTATTGCCTAGAATCTTATACTTATTCCAGACAATTCCAATCAGATTAGGGAAAGAATTTTTTGAAGATTTAAATAAAATAGTGCTAAAATACATTTGGCAGGGGAAGAAAGCAAGAATAAAACTTAAATTGTTACAAGATGCAAGAATAAGAGGAGGATTTGCTTTGCCCAATTGGGAATTATATTACCAAGCGACGAATCTGATGTGGGTAAAGGAGTAGATAACACTAAGGAATACTAGACTTTTGAATTTAGAAGGACATGACTTGCTGTTAGGGTGTTATGCCTTCCTCTGGTATAAGGGAACTAAAATGCAGGGGCATTTTAGAAGACATTATATTCGAGAAGTATTGTTTCTAAACTGGGAGAAGATAAAAAAGCAATATTATTTAAAAATTCCACTATGGTTATCTACTATTGAAGCTTTTTCCTATCCAATAATATATAAAAAGGAACAAACAGTTAGATATGGTGAGATATTGAATGAAAAGGGTGAACTTAAATCTATGCAAGCGTTGGAAGAACAAGGTGTAAAAATGAATTGGTGTTCATATTTGCAAATACAATCTAGATTTGATAAAGATGTTAAAACAGAAGGTATCTATGACAAGTTGACTGATTTAGATAAAATTTTGACAGGTACTGATGAAAAAGTAATCAAAAACTTCATGGACATTTGCTAGAGTTTAAATTAGAGGAAGAACAAGTAAAAGAAACAATGATTGCGTGGGGGAAAAATTTTGGATATGGGATTGACTTAGATAAATGGCAAAAATTGTGGTCTCAAAATTATAAAATGACAATGTCAACTGCGTATAAAGAAAATTTGTATAAGATGTTTTACAGGTGGCATTTAACCCCGAGGAATTGCCAGGATATTCAAGAATAAATCGGATAAATTTATTTATTTTTATTTATTTATTTGATTTGTCAATTGTTTACAAGATAATAAGTACAAGTGTATACATAGTTGTGAATTCATGAAATGGGACATAAAACAAAAGAATAAGGATAGGACAACGTTGGTGAGCTTTGCAAATGTCATCAGATACCTGGTTCATATTACCACATGTGGTGGACATGCTCGGATGCAAAAAGATATTGGACTATAATCCACACATGGTTAGAAAAAATAACAAAACAACACATAGACTTTAAACCTGAGATATTTTTATCGGGAATTATACCAGAAATATATTGTAAAGAATTGAAATATTTGATTGTAAATGTTTTAACAGTGGCTAGTATTTGCTAAGAACTGGAAAAATGAAAAAATACCTATGCAGGAGGAAATTATTAAGAAAATCATGGACTGTGCTGAAATGAGTAAATTGACATTTGAAATTAGAGAACAAGAGGATAAACAATTTTATATGATATGGGATTTGTTTTATCAATGGTTAGATAAAAAGACATGGTAAAGAAATAGACTAGTAAGCCTTACAATAAAAGTTAATAGATTGATATAGAATACAATATAAAATATATAACCATTAGATGAATGTATAAGATTAAATCATAATGAAAATTAGAATATCTCGTATAAAATGATGGAAAAATAGTCAAATGAATGTTTAATAATTGATATTATATGAGCACTAGCTAGATCGATAAGGTGAGAATTTATATAACTTGTGAGTAATAGTAAAAAAAGGATAGCACAAAAGATTGTAACCAACTGACACACTGTATGTATATAATTGAAAGATGGTTTTATGTTTTTATGTTTTGTTCATATGTTTGTTGTAAAAAATAAAAACTTTTTCTTTTAAAAAAAGATTCTTATGCTGTGGATATTGCTGTAGTTCTTTTTCCAATTTCTTATAGTCCTCTTCTAGAATCTATTGTGTTTGTCTTTTTCATATATTCCTTTTTCTCGTATAAGTTATAACCACACCTGTAATATAGGCCTTCATAGTGTCCCATACATTTTGTAATGAAGTTTCCTCCTTTTTACTTTCTTTGAAAAAGAAAGCCAATTCTTTTTCCATGTTATTGGCAAATTCTTTTTCCTTCAGAGTTAAATTATTCAAAGTCGATCTTGACCTTTTCTTTTGTCCCTTCCATCTGACCCATCTTGGATTATGGTCTGCCCAAGTACTTGTTTCAATGTTTAGTTCTTGTATATTAGGGATTAAATCCATTGACATCCAAATCATATCTATTCTTGACCATGATAAGTGTCTATTAGAGTAGAATGTACATTGTCTATTCTTGCTATTCAATTCTCTCCATATGTCTTTAATACTCAGTTCCTCTGCCATTTTAAAGAAGGATTTTGGCAATGTCTTTCTATTTTTTTAAATTTACTTTCTGTGTTTTGTAGCCTAATTCTGTATCTACTATAGCATTAAAATCTCCAAGAATGCATACATTATCGTATTCCAGTTCAATTATCTTTTTATGTAATTTCTTGTAAAAGTCTTCTTGTTTTTTTATTTGGTGCATATATTACTATTAAGAGCATCTTTAAGTTGTTGTTTATTTCCACCATCAATATTCTCCCTTCTTCATCTGTAAAGATTGATTTAGCTTTAATTGTATTCTTGATATATAAGACTACTCTTGTCTTGTTTTGTTGTGCCAATGAAATGTATAAGTTCCCAATTATAGGAGAAATCAAAACGTGCATGTTGTTTTTTAATGTGCACTTCCTGTAAGCAGATTATATATAATTTCAGTTTTTCTAATTTATGGAATTTTTTTTCCTTTTAGTAGTCAAATTAAGTCCATTTATATTTATAGAAATTAATTTCTTTTCATCTTCCATTATTTATACTTTATATGTAGGATTTATTGCTCTTGTTGTTCTTTGCTCTCTTGGTTCTTTTGGTTCCTCCCTGCCACCAATTGCTCCTCCATCTCATCCTCTTTCTTCTCTTTTTTTCTTTATCCATTTCTTCAGCCATCTCCTGTCTGATTTTAATTTCTTCCTCTCTTGCTCTCTCTTCTTCTTTTCCTCTAAAGTATTTATCATAGAATAGCTCTGCTTTCTCAACTGAGTCTGTGTTTTTGTTCTTGCCAAATAAACATCAAGCCTTCAGGGATCAGCCATCTGTAATCCACTCCTTTCTTAATTAAAATCTTTGTCAAGAATTGATATTCTATTCTCAGGTCTCTCTCTTTCATTGGTACTTGTTTTAGGACTTTAATCTCCTTTCCCTTGTATTTCAAAGGTCATCTCTTGTTTTCTGTAATATCTGCCTGTTTCTTATGGGCTTGATGAGCATCATCTAATGCTTTATAGGTAACTGGCCAGATAAGCTGGAGCTGGGTTATCAACTCAGCTAGTGATGGGACTTGGGGTTTCTCCTGAGGTACAAAATCCTGACCAGTGCTACTATGGATGGAGTTATTATAAGCAACCTCTGCAAAAGGCAATAAATCAGAGCAGTCATCTTATTTATTTTTTATTTTATTTATTTATTTGATTTGCCAATTGTTTACAAGATAATAAGTATAAGTGTATACATAGTTGTGAATACATGAAATGGGTACATATAAGAAAAATAAAAGAAGAATAAGAGAAACAATAGGACAGGGACGGTAGGCACATTGGTGCGCTTATGCACGCCCCTACAGACCTCTTAGGAAAGGGGTGAGGTCAATAGTAGACAGTCTAAGGTTAAAGTTTTTGGGGTTTGGGGAAGAAACTACAGAGTCGGGTAGAGTATTCCAGACATTGACCACTCTATTGCTGAAGTCGTATTTCCTGCAATCAAGTTTGGTGCGGTTAACTTTGAGTTTGTATCTATTGTGTGCTCTTGTGTTGTTATGGTTGAAGCTGAAGTATTCATTGACAGGTAGGACATTGCAATGTATGATTTTATATACCATGCTTAAGTCAGACCAAAGATGGCGTAATTCAAGGTTTTCTAGTTCTAGAATTTCAAGTCTGGTGGCATAAGGTATTCTACAACGAGTAGAGGAGTGGAGGACTCTTCTTGTGAAATATTTCTGGACTTTCTCAATTGTGCTAATATCAGATACGTAATGTGGGTTCCAGACTGATGAACTGTATTCCAGTATTGGTCTAGCAAATGTTTTGTATGCTCTGGTTAGTAGTGTGATATTACCAGGGAAAAAGCTACGTAGGATTAGGTTAACAACTCTTAATGCCTTTTTGGCTATGTAGTTGCAGTGGGCTCTAGCACTTAGATCATTAGAGGTGAGTATTCCAAGGTCCTTTACAGAGCTTGGGTCATCAACAAGATCTTGACTATTCAGCTTGTATTTTATTTTCTGATTTTTTTTGCCAATATGTAAGACAGAGCATTTATTTGTTGAGATTTGAAGTTGCCATTTGTTTGACCATTCTGATACATAGTCAAGATCTTTTTGTAGGGTAGCAGTATTGTCTGTGGTATTGAACAGCTTTACATCATCAGCGAAAAGAACGCAATTGCTCTTAATATGATCACAGAGGTCATTTATGTAGAGTATGAAGAGAGTTGGTCCTAGAACACTGCCTTGGAGGACAGCACTATTGACAGGTACAGAATTTGATAGGACGCTCCCAATTTTGACCATTTGTTGTCTGTTTGCCAGGAATGCTTCTATCCAGTTATTCAGTTGTCCAGAGATACCATAGGATTTTATTTTTAGGAGTAGTTTGTCGTGTACCACTGAATCAAAGGCTTTACAGAAGTCTATGTAGATTGCGTCTATTGCTTTGCCCTGGTCGAGTTGTGTCGTCCATATGTTTTTGCAGTGTAAGAGTTGCAGATTACAGGATAGTTTTTTTCTGAAACCAAATTGTTTATTGGAGAGTAGGTTGTTTGTCTCTAAGTGGAGGATGATGGATTGGTTAATAATTGATTCCATGACTTTACAGGTGACGCAGCATAAGGAGATTGGTCTGTAATTTTCAACTAGGCTTGGGTCTCCCTTTTTGAAGATGGGGATGACTGTGGCTTGTGACCATAGGTTAGGCAAGGAGCTGGTCCTGAAAGATTTTTCAAAGATTATGCTTAGAGGTTTGGCTATGGCAGTGGATAGCTTTTTTAAGAAGTAGGCACATATTCCATCCGGTCCAATAGATAGAGATGGTTTTAGATTGCGTAGTGCTTTTTCAACATTGTCTTCTGTAAAATCGATATGTATTAGATCATTGTTGTTATCTGTGGTACGGCTAGGAAATACTGGGCATGATCCATTGCTGTTTACAAATACTGAGCCGAAGAATGTGTTAAAGATGTTGGCTTTAATGGTGTCATTGTTGCAGTCTTTACCATCAGGTCCTATCAAGGGTGGGATAGACCTTGAGTCTTTTAGTTTGTTGTTTACAAAATTGTAAAAAGCACGGGTGGAATTGGTGCTTAGAAGGTTTTCCTCTTGTTTAATGTGATAATTGATGCATTCGGTCTTTATCTGGTGGCATAAATTTTTGTATCGGCTTTTGAAATTGGCAACATGACCAGATTTGTTTTTCCGCCAGAGTGATCTCTTTTTGGATTGAAGTTTCCTTATTGTTATGGGTAATCTGCTTTTTTGTTTTGTTTTGGGAGTTGTTGTTGGTACATATAGTTTGATGACTCTTTTGACTTCAAGTAAAAATATCTTGCTGATAATTTACATAACATCTAAGGTATTGTTCTAGTACCGAGTTAGTTCATTGGCAAGTCCCATTAGTTTGAGGACGATGGGCGGAGCTTAAGCCCTGGGCAGAGCCTAATAACTTCAAAAATTCTCTCCAGAAGTTAGAAGTGAATTGTATCCCCCTGTCTGATATTATATGTTCAGGAATATCATGTAGTTTATACACATGTAGAATACACAGTTTAGTCAATGTTTTAGCAGAGGGAATCTTTGCACAGGGCACAAAGTGTACCTGTTTGAAAAATAGGTCAGTAATCACCCAAATGACTGTATTTTCCTAACTCACAAGTAATTCCACAATGAAATCCATGGAAATTTCCTTCCATGGGGCACTCAGCCTAGCAACATTCTGTAGCAGACCAGCTGGTTTACCAGGGGAGTTTCCTATGGTTTGCAAACTTCTATCAACAGCTCATTCCAAATTTTGCCGAGATTGCCAAGCCCGTCACCAAGCTGTTGAAAATGGGGAAAGGCCCATGACAGCTGTGACCAACTCAACCCTTAAGTTGGCCTTTAAAGTGCCAAAAGGCTTTTGAACAGTTGACTATTTTTGACTATTCAATAGGGAGCCAATTGTCAAGCACCCAGACCCGGGCCAGCCCTTTGTGATCCAAGCTGATGCCAGTGATGTGGCCATCACAGCAGTTCTTTTCCAGAAAACCACAGAGGATAACTTGCAGCCCTGCATATACATCTCCAAAAAACTGACAGAGACTGAATAGAGGTGGGCCATATGGGAAAAGGAAGCATACACACTTCCTGGAAGGCAGTGCAGTGCCTTCTGAAATATGGTCTGATCACAAAAACTTGGAGGCACTGAAGACTCCACGTAAACTCTCCCCAAAGCAGGTCCGTTGGGCACAGTATTTTAAATGATTCAATTTTGAACTGAAATACAGTATATCCCAGGGGAGAAAAACATTTTAGCAGATGCCCTGTCACGCAAACTGCAATACTACAGCACGAGGGAAGAAGTGATCTATCCAATAATTTACCCTTCCCAGCCAGCATCACAAGCATTCACGTGAGGCCAGGCAGCCCATAGAAGGACTTTGAATTCGGGGGATAATCCAGAGGCTGAAAGATGAGCTATCAACTGACCAGTGATATAAGGACAATCCAGGGATATCAACTCTGAAGGATGGTCTAGGTCAGGGGTGGGATTCAACCGATGTTACTACTGGTTCGGTGACTACTATGTTTTGGAAAAATGAGAAAATTCTAGATATAGTGATGTGGAAGCCCAGGAAACTTTCAGTACTGGCTTTCACCAGTTTGTGCCAAGATGTGTAATTAAATAAAACGATTCTTTGAGGAATTTCAATGCCTCTAAGTTCGTTTTATGATTATTGCATTGCTTGGAACCTGACAATTAGTTTATGCAGATTCATCCAGTGGTGGTATTCAGCCGGTTTGTACCGGTTCATGAGAACCAGTAGCAACAATTTGGCCTGGGTTGCCGAATTGGTAGTGACTTATGGCTGGCCACATGCCTGGCCTTCTCACCTGCTCGCCGCTCACTTGCCCTTTCTGGCTGGTCTATACTTGCCCCACCCATCCCCACCCTATATACATATATGCCTTTGCCATATGGCCCAGCTATTCACCTCACCAGTTGCCATGCCAATGCCCGTTCAGCTCAGCTCACTAAAGGTAAGCAATTCATGCCGCCTGCTTTGCCTTTTGTTGGGGACAAGGGTCCCAGACACATGCTATTCCCCAAGGCCCTGGAGCCGCTGCCTGCCTCAGCCGGGTCGGGGAACATGTGATTCCCTGGTTCCAGCCTTGGCCCGGAACCACTGCCCACTTGCCACCTGCTCTCCTTTAAGTGTGATGCATTGCCAAGTTTCCCCTCCTTCAGGGACCCTGGCCCTTAATCTCCTCGCTTCCTCCCCTACAACTGCCTCTTTCATTGTCCATAGCCGTGACCTTACGTTCCTCCCGTGGCTGGCTGCCAGGGAAGGTAAGTCAGGGCTGAGAGCCACTGGGCTCCCCGCCAGCCCGCATCTTACCCCCCTTTGTCACAAGATGCCTGCAGCCACTGCCTCTTTTTTTCGGTGTGAGAAGCCTCCTAGCTGATGACTCTTTGCCATCCAGAACCGAGCCGGCTGGCTGGAGGCTTCTTGCACTGAAAAAAAGAGGCAGCGGTGCTGAAAACTATCAGCCTCCACTTTTCGAATGCACCAAAATAGAGCTTCAGTCCCACCACCATCACTGCCCTGTTCTTTGCACCAGCCATGCATGTGCACCCCATTGCCTGCTGCACCGGAGGACTTGCCTGGGCAAGTACCTTCACTCCAGCACAGCAGGCAAAGGGGTGCACGCTACTGTGAAGAACAGGGTGGTGAATCCCAGCTGTTGCTTCTTTGTCAGCCAGAACTGAGCCAGTAACCCACTCACCATCTCTTAGCAGAAGGTCCCGGGACCTCACGTATGCACGTGAGGCAAGGATTTTTTGTGAGGAAACAGTGTGTGAGTGAGTTCCTCTGGTGCTGTGAGATGCACACACTCTGTGTATGCCCAAGGAGGAGGAGAATTGGGTGAACTTTTCTGCCTCCCTTCCCTTCACTTTGCTGCTGCTCAGAAGGCAGCCGTCCCAGCCTGTCCTCTTTAAGGTACTTCAATGCAGAGGAGGGGACCAAAAAGGTACAGGCAGGGCACAGGAGCTGCCTTCTGACTCCCAGCCGAGTCTCGTTGGGTCCCCCCCATTAAGAAGCATATAGCAACTATCTCTTTGCCAGAGTGAGAAGCCTCCAGCCGCCACTCCCAGCTCAGTTCTGGCCAGCAAAGAAGTGGCTGCTGCAGGCCCTTCACGCTGGCAAAAAGTGGTGTGAGAAGCCTCCAGCCACCATCTCTTTGCCAGCAGGAGAATCCTCCAGTCACCACTCCCAGCTCGGTTCTGGACAGCAAAGAGGTGGCAAAAACCGTGCACCCCATTGAACCCGCTGCACTGGAGGGACTTGCCTGAGCAAGTCTGAGTGGAGTGGCACAGCAGGCTGTAGTCCAGCCGCACCAAAAAAACCACACAGCGGCTGTAGGCATCTCATGACAAGGGTGAGATGTGGGCTATTGGGGAGCCCAGCAACAACAATGCCTCAGCCCTGGCCTGCCTTCCCTGGCAGCCAGCTGTAGGAGGAAGGTAAGGTCACGGATAATGAAAGAGGCGGTCGTGGGGGAGGATATGGGGAGATTAAGGGCCGGAACCTCTGAAAGAGGGGAAATGGGGTGACACGTGTGAATAGTGAAGGGAGAGTAGGTGGCATGCAGGATTAGGTCAGGCCTTTGACAGATTAGGCCAGGCCTGCCTGGGCAGAAAATAGGTAGATAGGCAGAAATTCAATTTTTTTCCCTACCGGGTTCTTTGGGCGTGGCTTGGTGGGGGTCATGTGACTGAGTGGGCATGGGCATGAGTGATGTCAAGTTGGACATGTTCACTCAGTCACATGACCCTTCCCCACCAAGCCACGCCCACAGAACCGGTAGGGGAAAAAATTGAATACCACCACTGGATTCATCCAATCTTCTCAGTTTGCACAGCAAGAAATATGATGAATCTGTAGTTTCCCCCTGCAGTCTGAAGTAGAAATAGAAATGTCATATACTCTTATTTTATACTGAAGTGTTCCAATTATTGAATGTACCCTAGGGTCCAAACATGGGACTCCTGTGGATTCAACATGTCCACAATATTTTCCTTGGCACCTCCCAGACTTCATATCTCATGTGACTTTTTAAAGATTCTTTTAACTTTAAAAATGGAAAGCTAATACATTGTAAAATAAGATACCAGCCTCTCTGTTTCCAATAGTGCCTTCAAGCCTCATAATAGGCCACTCAAGTGTTCTAAGAAAATGCAAATGATAGGTGTCTGCAGCTTAGGGTCATGACTGGAAATCATTCACCTTTCCTTAAAAAGGGCAACTGTCAGCTAAGCTGGGAGAGTTTTTTGCAAAGTTAAAGGGAGGTGGGAGGTGGCTGTAAGTGATTTCAGCAGTTTTCCCTCTGAGAAGTTGATGATTGTAATGGGCAATTAGTAAGAATAGCCATAGCATGGTCTTGAATTTTGTAAAGTTCCATGGATCCACTAGGGATTCATGGTGTTGTCCAGCCATTGCTACAGTGCTTTCATTACTGTATATATCACCACATAATGGTTGGATGAGACTGTAAATTGGTAGTATGGAAGTGCTTTGTGTCAAGTTCTGTAAAGCGGCCCAATATAATACTATGTCCACTTTATTGTAAATAAAAATTTCTTCCATATAGGGAGCTTTTAATGCTATTGATCAAAGGTCATTGTGCAGCTATTCTGTCTTTGCCTCCATTTTTTTTAAAAATGAAGAATAGAAGAAATGGTGGAGAAAGACAGGAGGGTTACAAATAGAGGAAACACTATAATAGAATAGGTATGAGGGTGATTGCTCATAGAAAATTATTTCCCTGATTTATCTTTTATAGAAAGATCAATAATGGAAGTTTTTCCTCTCTAGAAATATATTTTCTAGAAAGCTTTTGTTGGAAGTTATAACCCACCCCTCTCCTAGAAAAATGAAATATTTTAGAATATACTAAAAAGGCAGAATATTTCTCCTAAAAGAGAAGTAGAAACTCAGAGAGGAAGAAATTCAGCCCACCCTCCTTTGTCCCTGGGCCAGTCTATTTTACATAACAAAGATCTATTTCCTTCAGGCAGACCCATAATAGAAATCCCAAAGCCCTTTCATTACATCATCATCCAGCAGGGCTCAACCAAACCTGGGACTCAGGAAAGCCTACATAATTGCCCCTGCATAGCCTCATGGGAGTCTGACAACCAATCAGAATACAAGCTCAAATTCAAATCCCAACAGAGGGCATAAAACCCAGGGACTCTCAGAAATCTCTTCCCTTTTCACCCAGGAGATCCAAGGCATATAATCCTGTCCACCATTAAACCATCTTTCCAAACAGCCTCCATGTTTCCAGTGTCTTTTTCCCCACCTGGAACTGAACCCAGAAGGATATTTCTTCCAACACTTTAAATGTGTAAATAAAAGTGAATATCAGGAAGATATACTGTATAAGCCTTTCAAAATGGTGAGTGATCCTAAAAGAGAGTATTGTTTGTATGCAATAAGAAGCAAGTTCTTTAAAGCAAATCTAAGTTTTTTTTAGCAGCTCTCATCTAGATTGCCAAAATCAATGGCAGCAAAGGTTAAATGATTTGTTGCAAGATACTATTTTCAGTGCATTACATTTATGTAATAAGCACTGAAAATAAGATTAGGTTGTTTCTGAGAACTGTAAAAACCAGTCAGGAGAAAATTGATGTTGTTTCTACTTTTCTGTGAATCCTTTCTGAAGGTCACTTTAGAAGAATCCTTTATCTACCTATCATAGATAGGTAACTACAGATCAGAAATTGTCAGTGTCTCATTACTCTTCCCCATGACCATGTTAGCATGTTTTTTTCCAGTGTCTCATAATAAACCAGGATATTTTGCACTATTCTTATTATAGAACCCCATTTTGCTCCAACAAGGTTTACACCTTGTGCTATCTTCACAAATTTAATCAGAACTTAATGAAAACAATTAGTGGATTCTGGGGGAGGGGGGGAAGAAAAGGGGGACATGAAGTAATTTTCCCGAGAGAGGAATACATTTAGATCAACTGTCAAAATCTTGTCCTAAGCTGGTTGATCAATAATTGTGAGGGGCTTTTTAAAAATTAACAATAAAGTTATATTTAAAAAATAGTTGTGAGGGGCTGCCAAGCACAAAAATCTTTCTGTTGATCAAACACTGTTTTACCAGGTAGAAGACACATGTGTGTGGTTCAAATGCTACAATGACCAATCTGCAGAAAGCAATGGCGATAGCGGAGGTTGTTGCTAAATTAAGGATGCTCTCCTGTTTTAGCAGGCAATAGACTGCAGATTATGTGTACACCTAATTATAGTGATGGTTTGGTAGCTTTTTCAGGGAGAATTAAGCCCATTTCTCTTTGCTTCTCCTTTCCATTTTGATTGGAGAATTATTAGAGAAGTAGAAAATTGCTGGCTAAGGCCATCACCTCCAACTTTGTCTTGCCAGCCTTTGTGAGACACATCCATTGGTCTTCCAAAAGATTGTTGGACATGTGTTTAAAAGGCTTTAAGAGAACCAGTGTGTGTCTGTGTGATTTAATCTGTCATCTATAACTGCTAATTGTAAGATCTATATTGCAAAATATTTTCCTCACTTACAAATGAAAAACAGATGACGTGCGGGATAAGCAATCTGTAAGCTTGTCTGTGGAAGATATGTGTCTATTCCCTCTTACACTTCAACCCATCGGAATGTGCAGAAGCTAGTTTATTTCTTCAAAATGATTGTGTGGCTCCATAAACTGCTTCTTTCAGCTGCCCTATTGTGCAGGCAGGCATGCAACATCATAAATGTATTATAGAAAGTTAGCACCCACCCCAGGGGTGGGATTCTACCAGTTCGCACCTATTCACTTGTTAATATTCTAAGCAGTTCAGAGAACCGGTTGTTAGAAGAAATTACTGGCCTAATCCTGTAAGGAAGGCAGGAAGGAAACATTCTGGTGTTGCTTACAGAAACTGCCTCTCTGTTAACCCTTTTTACATTCTTGGCAGGACTAGACTTCCTATCTCAGGAACTTCTTTGGAGGTTTTTTCCCCTCCTTTGCTGGTACTTTGCTTCTGTGAAGTGACCATTCAAAGTTACAATGGCACTGAAAAAAGTGACTTATGAACATTTTTCACACTTACGACTGTTGCAGCATCCCCACAGTCATGAGAGGCCAGGCGAGGAGATGTGTGCCTCAATGTGAGTGATATTGAGTTGGCCATGCCCAACCAATAACATGACCACCAAGCCATGTCCACCCAGTCACATGACCACCAAGCCACACCCACCAACTAAGCCACGCCCACAGAACTGGTTGTTAAAAAATTTGAATCACACCCCTGACCTACCCCTCTCCTGGAACAATGAAATATTCTAGGAAATATTTAAAAGGCAGAATATTATACCTCGCTGGATGAGAAAAGTAGAAACATGTTCTTAGAAAGCAGCCCCCACCTTTGTTAATAACCTTAGAAAGACAAAAGGCATCTTATCTACAACACAAAAGACCTTCAGCTCCAGGGTGATAGGATTAAGACATGGCCCTCAGGACATGATAGAATTAGCCCTCTACCCATCTCACTACATGGCACTTGGGAAGATTACATCACCCAGCAAGATTCAAGCAAGCTTGGGACTCAAGATAACTTACAAAGTTACCTCTGCATAGCCCCATGGGAGTCTGACAACTAATCAGGATTTTTTGCCACAGGAACAGGGAACAGAAAGCCCAAGAGAGGTTATAAATCTCTCTCCCTCTCTCATCCACATGTTTTTTTTGCCCAGGACCTTAAATCACGTGGCCCTGCTGTCCACCATTAAACCATCTTTCTAAGCAATCTCCATGTTTCCAGTGTCTTTCTTTCCACTTGAAACTGAACCCAGATAGACATTTCTTCCAACAGTATAGTAATGTTAGGACTTGAGTCATGATGTTGCAATGGTGCTGCATCCTTTTACTCTGTCCTGTGGATACCACTGATCTGAGTTTAAATGGTCATAGAAGAAGCATAGAATGTCTAGAGAGAAGGGGGCATGCCTATAACAGCCTAAAATGGCCAGTAGAAACTGGCTGATTCCACCTTTTGGCCGCATAATCATCATTATTATGGAGGAGGCATCCTAATCAGTTTGTATTGAGAGATGAGGAAAAATAGTACAACAGGCTAACTAAATATGGAGGACTAGGAATGTGATGAAGGTAACACTGTACAAATATATCCTTTAACAGCAGTTAGTGAGATAACTTAATTCCATGGTTAATGAATTGCAAAAAAAAAAAAAAAAAAATAGCCCTGAAATGTAGATGAATTTCTTTCTTTACAGGAATGATAGCAGCATAAAAGTTAATAGCCGTCTCTGATCAGTTGTTCCCAAATGTCAATTGTTAAGTTGGGTCGGTTGAAGAGGCAGGACTCCAGCTAGTGACTAACAGCTCTTTATTGAGTAGACTGGTACATAGAAGTGAAGTGCTTGTCCAACAGCTCCCTCTTTTAAAGGGAGCTGTCAGGCAGCTCAGCCACTGAGATCCCTTCATTTTCCCACCTGGAAAATGAACTAATGATTTTAAAATATTTCTTTTCTCGACTTTACTCCTCATTGAATATTCAACATTAATATAAGAAAAGGACAGCTTAATTTTACTATGTGCTAACATTTATTTATTTACCTATTTGTTTGTTTGTCAAACATGTACAAGATAAGTATAGGTATGAACATAAACATAAACAAAGGAAGTAAATACAGATAAATGGGAACAATAAGACAGGGACAGTAGGCATGCTGGTGGGCTTGCACACCCCTACACCCCTATATATAACATAAGGCATTGTTTGTCATTTGCCTGGTTTTCATTAGATCATACCCACTCCTTTTCCAATCAGAATTTTCATGAGATTATAATGGAGAGATGGGTTGCTGAATATTTCCTTGCAGTCTTTTTTGGCTCCCACACATGGAAAACTTTGAATTTCCACACGGCTTAAGGAGTGCAATTTTGCATGTTAGTCTTAAGGCTTTCTGTACATTGCTATCATAATGGACCTAGTCAAGCTTGAGATGAAGAGAAAACCCGCTAGGGGATGAACAATAAAGCTTAGAAGCTCCAAGAGAAGCTAATTCTCCAGAGCTTGTGACTGCAATGAGTTGCATTTTCAAAGTCCGTAGTTGGAACAACAGCACTTGGTACTGTTATATGTATTGCAATTTTTTTGCTTCAAAAATAACATCAATATAGTTATACAGTATTTTTTTAAAAGAACAGAATATATTTGCAGATTTTTGTTTTTGCTTTTATGTGTATTCACTATATTTTCTTTTCATGAAGTTACTTCATTGGAAGCACATGTTCCTTTCCAGGGCAAGGTGGAGTGGGGAAGGATGGTGTTAGTGGCAATATTTGAAAAATTAATGTGTTCAACTGGAGCTGCTTCTTGAACAGTTTTGTGTAAAAATTTGAGAGCAGGTTTTCCATCCATGTAGAAAATTTTGTTTTAATTATCTATGCAGTATAAAATACTGTAGTCAGTTTTGCTTGGATTTTACATAATGATGGATTTTATATATGCATAAAAATGCCTTCCACACTGGGCCTACATTAAGTAATGCCTTCAGCTACAAAATTTGCAACTGTCCCTGTAGTTTATATTTGGGGAGTTCAATTTTAAAATTGTCCTTTAGGAAATGAAAGTCCAATGCTGAGAATTATTCTCAAATACAGGGGGTTGGAATTGTTCTTGCCATTAATTAGAGACAAACATATGATGTAGATGCTATACTGTGGGAAAAAATGGAAAGCTTTTTTATAGCCACATTGTGAATACCATTTCAGAAAATTTAGCAAAAGTTTGTGGGGCTCTTCCTATATTCTTCTTGACATCTTCTTGACTGTCTTCATTATTTGCTTGGTTGCACTACCTAGCTATAAAACTGAGCACCAGTTATAGATATCTCTGAATGAAGTTTTAGTTGAATCTCTGTGTGAAATATGTAGGAATGTGATAGCTTTAAGTATTTACTAGACAGTTGAAAGTGATGAGTTGATAGGTAAATGGATGGAGTGCAAATGAAGAAACTCTTGAATTGGACTGAACAAGGAATGAAGTCCACTTTTAGGCCCATTTGCAAAACCAGTATGTGAGTGATTGTCTTATATCTGTCATGTGTCTCAAAAGGGCAGTTCACACACCTTTGATCTGTGTTGTTAGTTCTGCATAGCAACAGGGGGCCAAAGTGGCTAATTAACTAATTGGGAGAACAAAGGAAGGATGAGATAACACTGAAGCATCTATCTTTTGCAGGAAGTTAGGAGGCCAGAATTGGGAACTAAGCTAATGCCTATAAAAGCAAGCCGTATCTTCCCCAAGATGTGGCTATTCCTTACATGCATTGTATCTATATCTTCTGGATATAGTTCACCCAGTATTTTGTTTTGGCCATAAATACAATCTGCTTCTTTTTGCAAGCCTCGTCTCAAGTCTCACTATCTTTGGCATCTCAGTGGCATGGGGAAACTTCTGGTACCTTACATTAAATTAATTAAAAACTATTAAAAAACATCTTTCACTAAGGACTGAGAGAAGCTGTAAAAGTTGTCCATCTGAAGGTTCCTTATTAATAAGCAAATTTCCAGAGGTAATTAGAAAAGTATGTGAACTCAGTGTCCTTTTGAATAACTATGGTTTGAGTAAAAAGATGGCTATTCTCATGCCTCTCAGAGCTCTAAACCCATCAGAGACTTCTGTCTTGTGGTCTCCTCATGATGAGCAACTATATGGAGCACTTGTGGAGGATTTCAAGTCCTCTCTTTGCTGGTCTATTCACTGGTTCTTTATTTTGCTGCAGACATCAGTTTCCAATTTCTTTCCTGGAAGTCCCATCTGTGATGAACTTTTGATGAAGATGAATGTAAGGTACAGGGAGAATTGTTTGCCTTATTAATATCAAGATACAAAGGTCACTTAAGAACAAATACTGCATTCTCTATGTTGCTTCAGAGTGACTGGCTGATGATGACAGGCTGCCAAATGGTGCAGCAATGCGGAATGAATGAAAAAAAAATAGTGTACGAGCCTTGACCTTAGATACATCTTAATTTGAAATGCACGACGAGGTTCCATCTTGTGCAGGGCATGTAATGCATTAAACCCCTTAAGAAAATTGATTACCTTCCAGATACATTATGAGGATGGTTCTAAGAGATTTTCTGTTCATTATTTATTTAGTATCTACTACCTGACTCTTTAAAAAATTAACATTGCATTGAATATTTTTGCCGAGCTCCAACCAACTAGGTTTGATTTTAGGAATGATTTCTAGGATGCTTCACAGGATATGTTTCTAATATTGGAGAATGGGACAATGATAATAGACTTTTGCACATTTTCCGAACAAATATTCCTTTGCCTAATCAAATGGATTTGGAATAGCGGATTGAAAAGACAATAGTGTGCTTATAGCATTAGGTATAGTGGGATGAAATGCAGCTGGGAGTTGACTACAACACAATCGATCAGGTTTTTTTTTAAGGTTGTTATTTGTGGTCTGCATTTAAAAGTTCAGCAAACATTATTTTAGGAAAGGACAATTAAAACTTCAATGCCTAATTAAATTACACAAAATGATGGAATACCGAGTCTTTTTTCTAGTTTTCTATTTTATAGAGAGAACATACTGTTTACCTGCTCTTTGATGAATTATTTGTCAATTACACATTGATCTACTTTTCAGCATAACAATTGTACAAAATGCCACGTCCATTTTGTAAGATTAAATATGTTTTAGCCATTACTTTGATTTATGAATACTAGAGTTGTAACCCCCCAAAAAGGCACTTATTTGATTAATTATATAGAAAGTATGTTGTAATTCTATTCATTTATGCCAGCTGGCTGAGAATAGTACTATTAATGAATACTTTTATGCTGCAGTAACTAAAATAGAATGAAGACATTGTAATAAAGTTACAATACATGAGAGACACTCAGGATCATAGTTGGCATAAGAGGGAACAATTGATTGATTCTAAAGCATAGGCAGGCAGGAATCTGAAGGTGGACATCTGAATCCATGTCTATGTTACTCTTGGGCAAGGTGTCGCTGCCTCTACCAATGTAAATTGAAAGAGCTAAAGAGGCTGCAAGAATAGGCATATCAGCCCTGCAATGCAAGCTAGGACAGAATGGTTCTGTAAATTAGCCTCCACCATTTGGGAACCCCTAATCATCCAATGATGTAAGTTCAGTTTGCTTTTCCTTCAGTTTGCCAGCTGGGTAACAAGAAAATATTAACTTTGCCATAGAAAGGGAAAAATTTATAGGACAACAGAAACATCTAAAATGTAAATATAATTAGCTTTTTGAACTATAGGGTAGAAACAGGAGTGGGATTCAACCTGTTCGACCAGGTTCGGGTGAACCGGATGTTAAATTTACATCTGGTTTGCCAAACCAGTAGTTGAACTGACTGGCTGGTCCTGCCCACCCCTCCCGTTCCCTCTCAGGAGTCTCCACACAGCCAATTTTGGATGCAAATAAGTGCAGGGTCCGCGCAGAGGCTCTGGGAGGGTGAAACCGGAACTTCTGGAAGTCTGGAAATGAGCCTGTTTCCAGCTTCCAGAGGCCCTCCAGAGCCAGGGGGAGGCTGTTTTCACCCTCTCAGAGGCCTGAGGGAGGCCTCCAGACTCTGGGGAAGATGAAAAACGGCACTCCCAGATGTTCCGGAAGGCCACGCTCACCCAGAAACTGGGCAGAGAACGGGTTGCTGGGATTTTTTCCACCCCTGGGTAGAAAGAAGCAGAAAGATAATATAAAGAAGAAACAAACATGTTTTGCAGACATAGCCAACCCAATGTCCCTAAGGTACCAACATGCCTATATATCCTTCCCTTTGTGCCCATCAAGCTCCTCACTGAACCTAGGTTTTAAATCTTCTTCTAATTTAAAATGAAATAAGATACTAGCAGGCTTCCCAGCACAGTGCCAACACAGAGCAGCATCTGTTTCCAAGTTTAACACAACTGAAAGAGGGAATTTACCTCCCCTAGACCAACTAAATAAAAAATTCTGCTCTGCTGATTTTGCCCTGCTTACTGCCTGCAGTGAAGAGTATTCTCTGTTCCTGATTCAGAGGAAGAGGAAATAATCCAGATGTATGGAAAGTTTTATTTCTTTATTGATAGTACTAGGATGGAAGATCTTTAGGAAATCCCAAAGCTGTAAGGGAAATTGAGCAAATACCTAGATGGAAAGGCAAACCCTGAGTAGTTATCAGAAACTGGGCTGATCTTTTAAAAGATATTTTATTTTGCATGAACACTACTGAATTTCTAACATCTGAACAATTGTTATGAATATAAAATCTCTAGCATGTATTTTATTGATAAATTTATGATTCAGGACCAAACCAACAAACTTTAAAGTGAATTTGCAATAAAAATGCATAAATAAAAATTACAGTATAAGCTGTGAAGAGGACATCAGTCGATCCCTGTAAGTGAATACTAGAATTTTAATTGGCAGCTGAGGCTATGGCTCACATAGAGAAGACACAGAGATAGGAATCTTAATTGATAGACATTCATTAATTCAACAGATGCCACTTGGAACTCTCTTCTATGATCTTCTTTCCAGATAATATTTCTTAAAATTTAGATCAGCAAGAACAAAAAGTTGCCAAAAAGCTTTAAAACCCAAAAATGTATGAAATATTTTAAAAAGTTTTTAAAAGTTTAAAATTTTATTTGAGTTTTAGTACTGCCATAAAGCTAGTCAATTAAAATTTTAATACTGCTCTAATATTATTTCACACTGAAATAAACCAAGGCCCTTGAGAAAGGCTAACCTTTTGTGACTTTCATTCTAATACCAATAAAAATATTTTACCATAAAGGTTAGCATGATAAGCACTATCCATATAACATAAACACACGACTAATACTAATTAGAGAAATTGTCTATAAAGTTAACTTTCATACCAAATTGATACCATACCATATAGGTGCCCATACTGCTAGAAAAAAGTTTTAATATTAAAAATTACCCTGTCAAGAAATATTTATCCTGACACATTCCTGGGACAACTACTGTGTTTAAAAATTGTGCAAAAACTAATCCTAACTTTAAATATAAACTTGGAACTCAAGGAAGCTTAACCCTAACCCTACTTTCATCCTACTAGAAATAGAAATTTTCTACACTAGAAGTACCCTGAGAAGCACTTTGTATCATTATATAAATAAAAACCTAGCACTATCAAAATTCATTCATGAGCTAACTTACCTGTAAGTTTAACTATATGTCTAATAAAGGAGAATATTTGTAGCTCAATATTAAAATGAGGGGTCCTTAGTGTGCTCTGAGTTTGCTTATTTTCTTACAAAAGTTTCATTGCCCTAACTAGGTAACATCATTAGTGCTAGTCCTTCCAGCACTGATGATGTTACCTAGTTAGGGTAATGGAACATTTGCAAGAAAACAAGCAAGCTCAGAGAATAAGCTGGCAGGAACAGCTAACACCCTAGAAAATAGGCTCAACATCCAGATGGATCTTGACAGACTTGAACAATGGGTGCTATCTAACAAAATAAAATTCAATGTAGAGAAAAATAAAGTGCTACACTTACGTAAGAAAAACCAAAAGTACACATATAGACTGGGTGAAACCAGGCTTCATAGCAGTAACTCTGAGAGGGATCTTGGAGTCTTAGTGGACAACCAGCTAAATATGAGCCAGCAGTGTGCAGCAGCAGCCAAAAAAGCTAATGCAATCCTAAATTGCATTAACAGAGGGATACAATCAAGATCAAGTAAGGTACTAATACCACTCTATAAAGCCTTAGTAAGACCGCACCTAGAGTACGGCATCCAGTTTTGGTCACCACACTATAAAAAAGATGTTGAGACTCTAGAAAAAGTACAGAGAAGAGCAATCAGGATGATTAGGGGACTAGAGGCTAAAACATACAACGAACAGTTGCAGGAAGAGAAGGACCAGGGGAGACATGCTAGCTGTGTTCCAATATTTGAGGGGCTGCCACAGAGAGAAAGGGGTCAAGCTATTTTCTAAAGCACCTGAAGGCCAGACAAGGAATTATGGATAGAAACTGAACAAGGAGAGATTTAACCTGGAAATAAGGAGAACTTTTCTGATAATTAGAACAATCAACCAATGGAACAGCTTGCCTTCAGAAGTTATGGGAGCTTGGTTGGGTGGAGATGGCTGTCAGTGAGAGCGGACATGCGAGCGAGAGACTCTGCGGAGCATGACCCTCTATCTCCATTCGTAGGACTCTTTGGAGTCAAAGGGAGACCTGTAGGTTTTCCGAAGGTGTGGGAGTTCCGAGGATCCTAGGCAAATGGCGGCTCGTGTTGGACATCGGAAGATAACCTGGAGTGACCAGATGGAGGAAGGACAACCAGTAATGGCCGTCTATGAAGGCTGACAGCAGGACACAACCAGCAGTGATATAGCAGAATGAAGGTGAAATCAGAACTGACAGTTTTGACATCCAACTTTAAAGTGAATACAGCAAGAGAGATCGGAGCACGATTGGAGGGATAACGGAGTGAAACTTGGCAGATTGAGCCAGCCCTAGCTAGCAGTGAAAGGAGCGGTGAAACAAACTGCGGGCGGAAAGATCAGAAGAAAGATTGAGAAGAAGCCAAGGAAATAGAGTACTGGGAACAAATACAGAACAGGAGCAATGGGAAGATTTAGAGCAGTAATCCTGAAGAGCTAAGAAAAAGAGAAGGTGAATTAGATAAATGTGAATGACTTGGATTGGATATTTTTTTTTGAACTGAACTGAACTGAAACTTGAAAATACTTGAACTGCGCGACTTTGGATTTAAAACTAATGTTACACAGAGAGAGACACAGCATATTTAAGATCAGAGAAAGAGAATTAGTGACTGTGCTTGAGAGACATCTGCTGGTCACTGAGAAGAAAGAAAACTGGATTGAAACTAAAAAATAATAAATCTAAAAAAAGAAGAAGTAAAAGTGAAAGAAGGGGGAAAAGGGGGGAGTTGTTTAAGCTCTTTAAGATATTACTGTACTATTTTTGTCTCTAGATTTATATATTTGATATTAAGGTTTCTGATACTAGAAATTGGTACTACTATATTATTACATATCACATGATAACTTATTACTATATATTATATAATATTATTTAACTATCGTGGAAGTTCATCATGGCAGTGCAGCAGCAAGTGGCAGGATGCCACAAGGCTTCTCTCAGTGGTATAGCTGGGAGTGGTAGGCTGCCATAAGGCTTACTGTGGCAGTGCAATTGCTCGCATCAGGATGCTGCGAGGTCAGGGGTGGGATTCAAATTTCTTAACAACCGGTTCTGTGGGCATGGCCTAATTTGTGGGTGTGGCTTGGTGGTCATGTGACTGGGATGGGAGTGGCTTGCTGATTGGGCATGGCTATGTGGTCATGTGACTGGGGTGGGCGAGGCTATGTTGTCATGTGACTGGGATGGGCGTGGCCATATGGCTGGCAACCCAAATTTAAGTGGTCCTCACTTAATGACCAGGTCCTCGCTTAGTGGTCAATTGCTTAGCAAGTGCTTTTTGCCAGTTTCCAAGGCCTGGGGAGGCCCAGGCAAGGTCCGGGCAGGTGGCCATGTGGCTGGCAACCCAAATTTAAGTGGTCCTCACTTAATGACCAGGTGCTCGCTTAGTGGCCAATTGCTTAGCAAGTGCTTTTTGCCAGTTTCCAAGGCCTGGGGAGGCCCAGACAAGGGGCCATGTGACTGGCAACCCAAATTTAAGTGGTCCTCACTTAATGACCAGGTCCTTGCTTAGTGTCCAATTGCTTAACAAGTGCTTTTTGCCAGTTTCCAAGGCCTGGCGAACCCTGGAGAGGGCAAGGCGAGGCACGGGCAGCTACGGTGAGGGCTGCAGAGGGCTGGGCTGGGCAACTCAACATCACGTCTTTGCCCTAATGACTAAGTATTAAAAAAGATATACCAAATCAAAAAGGTAGTTTATTATGTCATGTCTTTAATGCTTAAATGATAAAAAGGTACACAAAACTATATTGTTACAACATTTTAAAATATTAATCAAAAACTATTACATAACAAAACTTTACAAAAAACAAAACTTATTTAAAGTACTTCCAAATTGCTTTTCTATTATCATCCTGAGTTACAGTTTTCTTGTGTTTAACACAAGCATATCAGCTGTGTGATGATGTGCCTGTAACCACTTCTTTACTATAGGAACAGGGTCCCATTCTTGCACAGGCAAGCCAGTTAGACTGATGGTCAGGAGGTTTGTAATATTGGAAACTGTAAGGCGACTTCTGCCTTCTGAACATATTATGTTCATCTGCGAGAAGCCCCTTTCTGCCTGTGCTGAACTGACTGCAATAGTTTTAATAATATCTCTAGCCTTTTTAATGCTGCAAGGAATTGTATAATTTTTAGAATCTTTTAGTACATTTTCTATGAAATCACAATAATCATTAATATTGATTTCATAATTGAAAATTTGACCAAATGCAACCAATTGTCCTTCAGCTGCTCTCCATGGAATCACCACTTCTTCAATGTTCCAATAATCTGGCTCCAAATAATTTAGAAATTTTAATTGATCAATATCTTTAAACTGCCTGTCTTTAAATGTTCTCAATCCATCAATCTTTTCTTCAAATTAGTTACAATGCTTTGTATAAGTTTTTCATGAGGAAGTCCCACAAATCGATGATTTTGTATAAAATTTATATTTTTAAAGGTTTAATTCATCAACCTTATTTTCATATGAACCGTTTTCCTCTATAAGCATTTCAAATGATCTTATTGATCTTAGCACAAGTTTTTCAGCCTTTATAATGTCTATGTTTCTCGCTTGCAATGCATTAGAAAGGAGAGATATTTCAGTTAGCACATCAATCATCAAGACCAAATCAGTGAGAAAATATGAGTTTTCAAGACGGGCAGCCATACCGGAGTATTTTTTATTTGAACAGAAAAACTGATGTAGTGCTGGATAAGCCTGCCACACAGCTAGGGTTGATCTTAAACTACAGAGGCAGCCCATCTTGGTCCAAAAACTCTACCAATTTTTATAATTTCAATCTCAAGTTGTTCGGAAATTTTGTTAAGTTCAATTAGGTTCTTATTCGATTGATGGAAAATAGAATATATTTTATCAATAAAAATTTGAAAATGATTGATTTGCTTTATTTCCCTAATAGAATCATCTAAAACAAGTTGCAAATGATGGTTTAAACAGTGCCATATTATAATATTTCAAAACTCTTTAGCTAGTGCTTACCCCAGATTTTCTCCCAAGTTTGTAGGACAGCCACCCTCCTGGTTTGTTAGCCTGTTCAAAGTATATCTGTCTAGATGTATTCAACTTTGTAATCATTCCTTCCTGTTCAATTAAGTTCAATTTGTGTTTAATTACTATCATCTGATTTTGCAATTTACAATCCTTTGGGGTACTTTGTAGCTGACTTTCTAATTCTTTATTTTTTTGTTTTAATTTGTTTTGCTGGGCATATTTTTCTTTGTTCCTCCTGGCAGTATATGATATTGTTGTGCCCCTTATTATTGCCTTCATTGAATCCCAAATGTTTTGCTTCGTAGTTGCCTCATTATTATTTTCCTTTAGGAAGTAATTTAGTTCTTCCTTAAGTCTGTTTATAAATTCTTTTTCTTTAATTAGCTGAATATTTAGCGTCCACCTTTTCTTTGGCTTTTCCCTACCTTTCCAAAGTATCTGAATTGGGTTATGATCTGCCCATTCGTTGGGTAAAATTTCAATCTCTTTTAATTCATTTGCTATTTCACTTTTCATCCATACCATATCAATTCTTGTCCATGATTGGTGTGGATTTGAATAGAATGTAAATTGCTTTTTCTCTGTGTTTAACCTTCTCCACATATCTATCAAGTTTAATTCAATCACCATTTCCACATGTTTTTGGCAACTCTCTCTTTTCTTTCTCTTTCTCCCCCACTACTGTGATCTTTTTGATGGTCCACAATGGCATTGAAGTCCCCTAAGATACAAATGTTTTTTCTAATCCTACTATCCTACTATTCTTTCATACAAATGTTTCAAGAATTCTTTTTGGTTTTCATTGGGGGTGTAAATTACCACTAATAGAGTTGGAATTGAGTTAATCCAGATTTGCAGAACCAGAATTCTTCCGTCAGGATCTGTCCAAATTAGATCTGCTTTCATATCATCTTTTACACATACTGCTATCCCTTTCTTTTTCCTGGGGTCTGCGGGTGCCGTATATAATTTCCCTAGCTTGGGGCATTCTAAATATTTTTCATCTTACTTCCTTATGTTAGTTTCCTGTAAATATACTATATCCACATCTTGTTTAATTAATTTGGCTAATGTTCTTTTTCTTTTTGTCATGGAGTTTAGAACATTTATGTTAATTGATAGTATTTTCTTTTCCTCTTTTATTGTCTAGTTAATTCTCGCTCTTTGTCTTGTAGTTGCTCCCCTTTCTCTTTGTGGCTGGTAGTGTGTTCTCGGTTCTTCTCTCTCTTGTTGATGTGTGTTTTTAGGATTTCATGGGCTCCTGTCTCTATTCTTTTGATGATCTTGGTGTTCTTGGGAGTTTGATTCTAGTTCGTCCTTACTACTCAGTTCTTCCGGGCCTACCAATCATTCATAAAATTCTTGTTTTTTTTTCCATGGAATCTATTTTAACTTTCCTTTCTTCCCATGTAATTAACATCCCTTCTGGGACTAACCATTTAAATACAATACCTTTTTGGTTTAATTGGGCCGCCAAAAATTTATAGTCTCGTCTTTGTTCTCTCAATCTTCTTGGGATTTGTTTAAGAACCACGATTTCATTATCTTTGTATGTAATTGTTTCTTCTCTAGATATTTTGTATATGATATCCAGGACCTTTCTTCTAGCAAATCTTACATGGACTTCTTTTGGGCATTTGTGGCATCATGCATAATTTGTACTCACTCTATAAACTTCATCCAACTCTTTCATAATACATCTTTGTCTTTTTCCAACATTTTCACCAACATTTCTGCTATCACCTGTTCCAGATCCTCTTCTTTTGATTCCACTATATTCTGGAATCTTAAGTATGCTGCAGCCTTATCCATCTCCAAGTAGACCAGTGAGTCTTCCATTTCTTTGCTCACATTCCTTAGGTGTTCATCCACCATTTCCAGTTTCTTTTCAGTTTGTTCTGTCCTTTTCTCTACCTCTTTTATTGTCGATTCATTTTTCTCCAAAGCTTGCTGTATTGTTCCAATTTTCTCATCCAGTTTGGAAATGTCTGCTTTCATTTCTGCTTTTAGTTTCCCCATCTCTTTTAGTTCATTTAAATCTGCTCTTGTCTCTTGTCTTGTCTCTTGTCTTTTTCATCATTAATTCATGTAACTTCAGCATAGATTCTTGTAAGGTGAGAAGTGTTGACTGGATATTGGCATTCGTGGTAGAGGATTGGTTCTCCCCTGGTAATGTTTCCTCGCTTGTCTTTTGTGCCATAGTTGAGGGCAATGCCAACGAGGTTGTTAGTGTTGGAATAGTCTTCTTCCCAGTTTTAAGAGTTGTAGTAGTTGTAGAAGTCATTTCTTTTAGAATTTGTTTCTGTTTTTGTACTATATTAATTACATTATCCCAAATTAACACTCAATATTAAATAATATAAGGTGAAAGTAGCCACTAATCTAATTGATTGATTTGTCTATCTATTAGCTTTCTAGATTCCTTAGTATATTGGTAGGCTAGATAATCTTATAAATGTAAATATTATCCAAGGTAATTTCAAATTCAAATTCTAAATCAGATATATAATTACATAGAATCTGGTACTTATATCACAATCTCTATACTTAACTTCTAAATATTAGTAATGATAACTGCTTTATCCTATCTCTCTAATCCTATATACAAATACTATGTATAAATCCAAATATCTATAGATTCTATGGAGTACTTTATTTAAATGTATATATTATAAAATTATATTTTAAACATTTATAACTCTAAATAGGAATAAATTCACCTCACTATATAACAATTAATTATTTAAAATGATCAGCAAGTATATTCAAATATTGATATTTAATTAATTATAATTGTTAAATAATTGATGCTTAATGCTATTATTATTTCCCTTGTCTTTTCTATATATCTAAACGAGATATAAATCTCAGTACTTCTAATACATCAACTAAATCAGATAAGCCATCACCATTACCACAATCGATTGTCTTTTCTTCTTATCCGTAATTAAAAAGAAAAAATTAATAGGGGAGAGATAGCTAGTCAAAATGGCAGAGATTGAGAAGAATAAAAGATCTTAATGTAACTGTTCAACTCTCCGTCTCTGAAGGTGGGAAATTCCATCTCCAAGTGCACCGGAAGTGGAGAGTTGCTGAGTAATGTCTATGTTTTCACAGTATCTCAGCACACTCCGCTATATCCATTCCTCCTTTCAACTCAAATTTCTTAAAGTCAGATCCTCTGAATTTCCTCACCTAAGACAGTCTCTTCAATCAACAATCCACATATTACACCTCCAGATCGATAGTCCGAAAAGCACAAATAAGTTGTTAAATATCGTCTATAGTAACACAATGTCCCCACTTGCTTCACCGCTTCCGATCTTCCTCCCATCTCCAACTTGATAAGTCCAGTCTTCCTGGATGGAAACAAATCAAATCACTTACACCTTTCAATTGTTAAACTTTTTTTTCTTCCATTGGTATCAGTGAAACAGACCTCTCCAATCTTCCCATCTTCTCTATCTGATCATCTTCCATCTCTCAAGCCCTTTCACTTTCACTCCCTCTCACATCGGCTTCTTAGCCACTTTTTTGGGCTCCGATCTGGCTCTTGTTGTCATCTACAAGAATTCTTCAATGCTCCATGCTCTATCAGGACCACAAATTTCCTCACACACACTCTTCTTCGTTAACCACCACAGTCTGTCACTCACTTGCTTCCTCTCGTAGGTGACAGTTCGGACTTCAGGACTGCCATTACTGGTTGGCGGTCTCTTGTTTGTTGGTCTCTACAGGGTCTCTCTACATTGCAATGAGAGTTGCCTTCTCTACACCACAGCTTGAGTCTCCCCACACTGGCACATTTCTCTACGGGATATGTGCACCCTGAGGGATTGAACCAACAGCAAGGAAAGATAGCAAAAAGCCACAAATGGGCTTCAGCACCTTGACTCATCCTTACATCACCACCAGAAGTCAATATAAAGGTAATTTAAGAGGTATATTAAACTTAAGGGCAATGTATATAGTTAAAGGAAGAAAAAGGAATGTAATTGATATGTATATATGAGTATTATTGATGCTGGAGCACTGCAAAAGTGATATAAAATGATGAAATATGTTTAATAAAAATATTTTTAAAAATAATAATAAATGAGCTAAACAAAACCTTTTTGAAAATTCAAATAAACTAGGAAGGTGGCTGGCATACAGAATGAAGAAAGAAAAAGAACAGAAATGGATTATTCAACTAACAGATGATAAAGGAATTCTTTGCTATAGAAATGAAGATAAAAAGGACGTAATTCAGAAATACTATGAAAAACTATATGACCAAGAGATAATCTCAGAAAATAAAATAAAACAATATTTAGAAGAGGCAGAATTACCTAAAATTTGACAAACAATTAAAACAATGTTAGAAGAAAGAATAACAATGATGGAATTAACAGAGGCAATAAAAAGACAAAATAATGGCAAGATGCTGGGCCCAGATGGGTTACCAGTGGAGCTATACAAAACCTTACAGAATTCTTTTAGCAACACAATGTTAGAAATATTCAATGCAGTATTGATAGAGGCGAAAGTACCAAGTTCATGGACGGAAGCATACATTACTCTCATACCAAAAGAAGATTAGGATTTACAACAGATAAAAAAACTATAGACCGATATCTTTATTGAATGTGGATTATGAAATATTTGCTTCAATAATGGCAGAAAGACAACAGAAGTACGAGAACATGGGGAGAAGGCGGAGCCACGTCGCCGCGTTACAGCTGTAATTTCGGGGCTCCGAAGTTACAGCTGATATCTTCGCCCTGGTGGGTCCCAACGGACCTAAACCGTCCCGTAGAGACGGTGATAGTAAGGCGCGTTCTGTCGATCACAGGGACACCGCAAGTCCCTGGTGGATCCAGAAGAAGCCCCTTTACCATCGGCGGAGAGGCAGCCATTAAGCTGCTGAAGCAGGGACAGCTCCGGAAGGAAGAGAAGAAAGAAAGAGAAAGTGTATCGGCTGGTGAGATTTATTTTTTTTATTTGGGATAAGGACACCCTAGAAGAAGAAGGAATCTGTAAGATTTTTGACAGAATTTGATAAGATGGACTTAGTGGCGATTTTTTAGAAGATTTCAAAATGAGGTTTGGCTTTTTACTTTTTTTTTTCTAGCGAACTTTTATTGTGATTAGTAATTGTAACCAGACTGGTTTTGTTTTGTTTTTTTCTATAATTACCTTTCCTTTTTGACTGTTTATATTTTTAATAGAGGCTTCCTTTAGTGATTTTTTCTTTTTTTTAAATATACACATATATATATACATATTTTCTTTTTCTATTGGTTTTTTTGGGGAGGAAGAAGGGGAGTGGAGTTGAGAAACTTTGTAACTCTGCAACACTGCCAACTAGAGGCTTGAAAATACTTTACTTGAAGTTGAGAGAACTGTGAGAAACTCTCTCCCAAGGACACTGAGTTGATAAGATAGAGAGAGGAACTCTGGAGAATGTTTTCACAGGTGTCTCTTTGGGATTTCTACAATCAACTGAATGTTTGAAGCTTGGCTTTGAAACTTGTGGAGAAGCCATAATAAGAACCTTGGATGTTTAAATAAAATGCAGTGTGATTTTGCTTTACTTGTTGTTAGCTTTTATCCCTCCTCCTTAACCCTATAGTTTTTTGTAATATTTGTACACTTTTGCTTATTACTATTATTATTATTTTTCATTTTTTTTTCTCTAAAGGGAAAGCCTCAGAATATTGTTTCTTTTTTCCTTTTTTTTTTTTCTTTTTTGGGGGGGACTTTTGTTTTTTTTATCTTTGTATGTATATACTCTTTTTTTTGTGGCCATGTTTTTTTTTTTTTTCTTGAGATTTCGCAATTGGATTAAGGTGTGAAGAACCTGAAGAATTTTTTCTTTTCTTTTCCTTTTATTATTATTGTTATTTTTTTAATATTATTGGGTTTTATTCTCCTTTTGACTATTGCAACTGAGGATTAAGGTCTAGAAGAACCTGAAGAAAGAAATTTTTCTGGTGGCAATTTTTCTTTTTTCCTTGAAATTTTTTTTCCTTTTTAAATTTTGGGCTTTTTGGTTTTTTTTTACTGATTTTTCTTTTTTACGTTTTTCCTTTCTCTAATTGGATTATAATTGTTACACTGCCAACTGGATAAAAAGAGTGGGAAGATTCTGAGCTATTCAAATGAGTAAGAAAGTTCTACCTTCTGGCGCATCAACTTCTGCTCCTGCCTCCCCATCAACTGGAGGACGACTTTCAACAATGGCGAAGCAAGATAAAGGACAAACGGATCTAACGAGCGGTTATGCAAGGAATTCAAGAACTTAAAATGAGTATTGAACAAAGGATGGGGAGTATTGAACAAAAAATTGAAAATATCCAACAGATGATGGCGAAGTATGATGAGAAACTACAAAAAATGGAAGAGAAAGACAATCAAAGAGATGAGAAATTGCAAAAATTAGAAGAGAAAGACAATCAAAGAGATGAGAAAATTGGAAATATTGATGACAGAGTGACAACGCTTGAACAAAACAAGAATGAGATGGTGAAGTGGGAGATGGACAGATCAGAATATTACCTCAGATTTCAAAATATAGAGGAAGAAAAAGGACAAGATCTTGCTGCAGTAATGATAGAAATCTTGGCTGGAGCTTTGGAAATAACAGAGGAAAAAATGATGGATGGAATAGATGAGATATACCGAGTTTTTACAAGATATGCATCGAGGAATAAGTTACCAAGAGAAGTTCATGTTAGATTTACTAAAAAATCTATCAGAAGCATGAGATATTACAAGCGGCAAGAGAGAAGACATTGAAATATGGAGATAAAGAGATTGGGGTTTTAAAACAAGTACCCAGAAAAATTAGAGAGATGAGGAGAGAATATCGTTTCCTGACTAAAGTATTATTGGAAAAGGAGGTGAATTACAGATGGTTGATTCCAGAAGGATTAATGGTTACATGGAAAGAACAGAGATACAGAATTGGCTCAATTGATGAAGCAGAATCGTTTTATAAGGAATTTTTAAAAGAAGAGAAACAGAGATAGAAGAAGAGACTACCTTAACTGAATTTCAAGAGGACCAAATAGAGATGGGAAAAGAAGAAGGTGCAGTAGGTGGACAAGTGGAGACTAAAGAACAACGTGAAGTAAGATCAACGAGAGCCGTTAGACCTAAATATAAATCATAACTATGGAGGAAAAAAAATTGATTTCTTTGAATATAAATGGGCTGAATTCAGCTACTAAAAGAAGGAAAATTTTTCATAAAATAGAGAAATTAAAATTTGATATAATTTGTTTACAAGAAGTACACATTAAAAAACAACATCAACAATTATTGGTGCGACCAAAAATAGGGAAAATTTTTACTTCTTTGGCCCAGTGTAAGAAAAGAGGAGTGGTATTGTATATTAAAGAAACCATTTCAGCAAAATTGATTTATACTGATGAAGATGGAAGAGTATTAATGGTTGAAATAGTGGATAACAATACAAAGATACTTTTGGTTGCAATCTATGCTCGAATGATAAACAAAAAGATTCTATAAAAAGTTACATATGAAAATAATTGAACTGGACTACGCTAATATATTTATAATGGGAGATTTTAATGGAATTGTAGACAATGAATTGGATTACACAGCAAAAATAACACGACAAAATAGGAAGATCCTCCCTAAATCCTTTTTGAAATGATAGAGGAATTAAATCTAAAAGATATATGGAGAGAAAGAAATACTAAAACTCAACAATATACTTTCTACTCGAATAGACATTCATCATGGTCCAGAATAGATATGATCTGGACGTCAACAGAATTATTATCTAATATTCAAGAAATAAATATTGAAACAAGTACATGGGCAGATCACAACCCAATGACAATTAAATGGAAAGGACAAAAAAGAAGATCTAGATGGACATTAAATAATACTATTTTAAAGGAAAAAGATTTTATACAGTGGATGGAAAAAGAACTGGCCTTCTTTTTAATGAAAACAGAAAAGAAGATACTTCAATACAGAATGTTTGGGACACAATGAAGGCATATGCAAGAGGATTGATAATGGAATACATAAAGAAAAAAATATTAGAAAGAGGCAAATGATTAAAACTTTAGAAGATGATTATAAAAAATTGGAAAAAGAATTACAGAGAATGCCACAGAAAAAAAGATATTAAATTTAAAATGGATATAATTAAACATAAAATGGATCAAACAGAGAAAGAAGAACTGGCGCAAAAAATTAGAAGTGCTAAACAGAACTATTTTGAGGATGCAAACAGGCCAGGTAGATGGTTAGCATACAAACTGAGAAAAAGAAAGAATCAAGGAGAATACCACAGTTAATGGATGAACAGGGTCTAGTCTGTCATGGTAATAAGGAGAAAAAGAGAATTATTCAAGATTTTTATGCGCAATTATATAAGCAGGAGGATTTTGATGAGGGGAAAATTAAACAGTATTTACAAAATGCCAACCTACCCAAGATATCTGATGAAACTGGGAAAATGTTGGAAAATCCTATAACAATGATGGAATTAACTGAAGCACTTAATAGACAGAATAACGGGAAAGCACCAGGACCAGATGGTTTCCGGCAGAATTTATAAAACATTACAAGAATCACTGAGCATCCCAATGTTAGAAATTATGAATGAAGTTATGATAAATAAGAAAATACCTAAAACATGGTCAGAAGCTTATATTACGCTTATTCCAAAAGAAGGGACTGACCCATCACAAATTAAGAATTATAGACCTATTTCTTTATTGAATGCAGATTATAAAATCTTTGCTTCAATTTTGGCAGAAAGGCTTAAAAAATACTTAAATAATTTTATTCATTCTGATCAGAATGGATTTCTACCAAAGAGACAAATTAAAGACAACATGAGAGTAATTTTGGACACTTTGGAATATTATGAGGCACACCCTGAAAAGCAAATGGCTTTGATATTTTTAGATGCTCAAAAGGCATTTGATAACGTGAATTGGAGATTTATGTTATTATTATTGGAACAGATGGGTTTTGCTAGAAAATTTATTCAAGCAATAGAAGCTATATATTATAAGCAAACAGCAAAAGTGATGATAGATGGAGAATTTACAGACTCTATCAATATTAAAAAGGCACAAGACAAGGATGTCCACTGTCCCCTTTGTTATTTGTATTGACTTTGGAAGTATTAAATAGAAATATTAGAGAGGATACAAATATAAAAGGAATGAAAGTTAAAAAGGAGGAATTTAAATTGCAAGCCTTTGCGGACGATTTGGTCTTTATTCTGGAAGATCCTCTAGAGACAGCTTTAAAACTACTGGAAAAGATAGAGGCGTATGGTGAGATGGCTGGCTTGAAAATAAATAAAGACAAAACAAAGATTCTGACAAAAATATGTTATTAAGGCAAAGAGAAGAGTTGGCAGACTTATTGAAAATTCAAGTTACGAATAAAGTTAAATACTTGGGGATAATTTTGGCGTCAAGATGTACTACACTGAAAGAGAATAATTATATTAAACTTAAACAGCAGATAGCATCTGACTTGAAAAAATGGGAAAATCTACAATTATCTTTGATAGGTAGAATCTCAACAATTAAAATGAATATTTTACCCAGAATTTTATATTTGTTTCAAACAATACCAATTAGGCTTGGTAAAGACTATTTTGATGAATTAAATAAAATGGTGTTGAAGTATATATGGCAAGGTAAGAAAGAGAATAAAACTAAAACTTTACAGGATGCTAGAATTAGAGGAGGATTTGGCCTTCCTAATTGGGAGTTGTATTATCAAGCTGCAAATTTAATGTGGGTTAAAGAATGGATAACGTTAAGAAAGTCTAGATTACTGGCATTGGAAGGACATGATTTATTATTGGGTTGGCATGCTTTTTATGGTATAAGGGAACTAAATCGCAGGGTTATTTCAGAAGGCACTATATACGGGAATCGTTATGGTTGAATTGGGAGAAAATTAAGAAACAATGTTATTTGAAAATTCCAGTTTGGTTATCAACTATTGAAGCTTTTTCCTATCCCATAATTTATAAGAAGGAACAAACAGTTAGATATGGGGAAATACTGGATGAAAAGGGTGAACTTAAAAGCGATGCAAAAGCTAGAAGAACAAGATATAAAGATGAATTGGTTTTCATATGCTAAATACACTCAAGGTATCTTAAAGATTCTAAAACAGAAGGATTTTATGATAAATTGACTGATTTAGATGGGATTTTGACAGGTGCTGATGAAAAAGTGATTAAAAAACTATATAGTTATTTGTTGGAAATTAAATTAGAGGAAGAACAAGTCAAAGAAACAATGATTGTTTGGGGGAAGAACTTTGGATATGGGATTGATTTAGAAAAATGGCAAAATTGTGGTCTCAAAATTATAAAATGACAATGTCAGTAGCATATAAAGAAAATTTGTATAAGATGTTTTACAGGTGGCATTTTCCCGACAAGAATAGCAAGAATGTTCAAGAATAAATCCGAAAAGTGTTGGAAATGTCATCAGATCCCTGGCTCATATTACCATATGTGGTGGACTTGTGAGGAGGCCAGGAAATACTGGACTAGAATTCGCATATGGTTGGAAGAAATGACAAAAAACATATAGATTTGAAACCAGAGATTTTTCTATTGGGAATCTTACCTGATACATTTAATAAAAACTTAAAGTATTTGATTGTAAATGTGTTAACAGCGGCTAGGATTGTATTTGCTAGAAATTGGAAGAATGAGAAAATACCATTAGAGGAAGAAATTATTAAGAAAATATTGGAATGTGCTGAAATGAGTAGATTGACATTTGAAATTAGAGAACAAGAAGATAAACAATTCTATGAAGTTTGGGATCTTTTTATCAATGGTTAGATAAAACAATATAATAATAGAATATATATATATTTTGGTTTTGATAATATTTTTAGAATATTATATTAAGATAGATTTGGTATGATTTTACGATTTGTTATAAATTAACTAAATTATAGTTATCTCGCTTAAGCATGAATTAGTTAAATTATAGTCAAATGATTGTTTAATAAGGATATTAGGATATATAATTGTTGATTGATAATATGAGTTATTATGTAACATAATTATTATGATGACTATGAAATAGATGCACAAAAAGGAGTGATAAACCAACCGATACACTGTCTGTAAATTTATGAAGAATGATGATATTTTTATGTTATGTTTTATGTTTTATGTGTTTTTATTTGTTGTTAAAATCAATAAAACTTTTATAAATAAAAAAAATAATGGCAGAAAGACTAAAGAGACTTTTAAATCAATTTATACATTCAGACCAAAATGTTTTCTTTTACCTAAGAGACAAATAAGAGACAATATGAGAATAATTTTGAATACCTTGGAATACTATGAAGGGCACACAGAGAAGCAAATGGCGTTGATCTTCTTAGAAGTGCAGAAGGCATTTGAAAATGTGAACTGGCAATTTATGTTGGCACAATTGAAATAAATGGACTTTGAGGAGAGGTTTACTAAAATGATCAAGGCAATATATTACAAAAAAACCTGCAAAGGTAATGGTAAATGGAGAAATGACTGAAAAGGTTAATATTAAGAAGAAAACAAGGCAAGGATGCCCCTTGTCACCATTGTTGTTCATATTGACTTTAGAAGTAACAAATAGAAATATTAGACAAGAGAAGGAAATAAAGGGTATGGAAATAAAAAAGGAAAAATATAAATTACAGGTATTTGCAGATGATCTTATTTTCATACTGGAAGAGCCATAAGAAATAGGTCCTAAACTAATTTAAAAAGATAGAAGAGTATAGTGAGGTGGAAGGACTGTAAATAAATAAAGAAAAAAACTAAGATTTTAGTAAAAGTGTTGCAGGAAAACAGAAGAGAGAATTAATGGAAAGTTTAGATATTCAGATCACAAAGAAAGTGAAATATTTAGGGATCCAATTAAAAGCAAAATGTGTGATGAATAAGGAAGATAACTATTATAAATTGAAACAACAAATTAAGATAGACCTGGAAAAATTGAAAAATCTGCAGTTATCACTGACAGGGAGAATAGCAACAATTAAAATGAATATACTGCCAAGATTATTATATTTATTTCAAACAATTCCAATAAAACTGGAGAAAAAATATTTTGAAGTTCTAAATAGTTGAAATATATATGGCAAGGGAAATGTTGAAATATATATGGCAAGGGAAAAAAGCAAAAATTAATTTAAAAATGTTGCAGGATGTAACTAGAGGTGGGTGTGAACTAGAGGAGGGTGTGGGCTACCCAATTGGAAATTGTATTAACATGGTGTTAACATGGATGAAAGAGTGGATTGTATTAAGGAATACAAGGCTACTGACATTGGAGGAGCATGACTTGTAATTGGGTTGGCATGCTTTCTTATGGTATGGGAAAAGTAAGATACATATGTACTTGGTACTTGGTTTGGGTCCCTTTTGCAGCAATTACTGCCTCAATGTGGTGTGGCATGGAAGCTATCAGCCTGTGGCACTGCTGAGGTGTTATGGAAGACCTGGATGCTTCATTTGCAGCCTTCAGCTCTTCTGCATTGTTCGGTCTCATGTCTCTCATCTTTCTCTTGGCAATGCCACATAGATTCTCTATGGGGTTCAGGTCAGGCGAGTTTGCTGGCCAATCAAGCACAGTAATCCCACAGTCATTAAATCAGGTTTTGGTGCTTTTGACAGTGTGTGCAGGTGCCAAGTCCTGCTGGAAAATGAAGTCAGCATCCCCATAAAGCTCGTCTACGGAAGGAAGCATGAAGTGCTCTAAAATCTCCTGGTAGACGGCTGCATTGACCTTGGACTTAATGAAGCACAGTGGACATGGCTCCTCAAATCAACACAAACTGTGGAAACTTCACACTGGACTTCAAGCATCTTGCACTGTGTGCCTCTCCATTCTTCCCCCAGACTCTGGGTCCTTGGTTTCCAAATGAGATGCAAAAGTTGCTCTCATCAAAAAAGAGGACTTTGAGACTAGTTCTGAAACTAGTTCTGTTTTTCTTTAGCCCAGGTAAGACGCTTCTGACGTTGTTCGTTGTTCAGGAGCAGCTTGACAAGAGTAATACGACATTTGAAGCCCATGTCCAGGATCCGTCTGTGTGTGGTGGCTCTTGATGCACCGACTCCAGCCTCAGTCTACTCCTTGTGAAAGTCCCCAACACTTTTGAATGGCCTTTTCCTCTCCAGGCTGCGGTCATCCCTGCTGCTTGTGTACTTTTTTCTTCCATACGTTTCCCTTCCACATAACTTTCTATTAATGTGCTTTGATACAGCACTTTGGGAACATCCAACTTCTTTTGCAATTACCTTTTGAGGCTTTCCCTCCTTATGGAGGGTGTCAATGATGGTTTTCTGCACAACCATCAGGTCAGCAGTCTTTCCCATGATTGTGCTTCCTACTGAACCAGACTGAGAGACCATTTAAAGGCTCAGGAACCCTTTGCAGGTGTTATGGCTTAATTAGCTGATTAGAGTGGGACACTTTGAGCCTAGAATATTGAACCTTTTCACAATATTCTAATTTTCTGAGATTGTGGATTTGGGGTTTTCATGAGCTGTAAGCCATAATCATATCAATTATGACATGTCACGGCTTGAACTATCTTGCTTTTCATGTAATGAGTCTATCTCATATATTAGGTTCACCTTTTAAGTTGTATTACTGAAATAAATGAACTTTTGCACGATATTCTAATTTTTCGAGTTTCACCTGTATATGGCATTCTGAACATAAGTATTTCAAACTCTACATTAACTTTATTATACCATAGAAAACCATACTGTCCAAACCTCAAGTTGTGATCTTTTAATTCTAACATCCTTTTAGTTCTCAAAAGCAGTCATTCTTTTATCCAAACTAAACAACAGACTGCAAAATACAGTTTAAAATATGTCAGTCCTACTCTTCCTTATTCCTTTGCATCTTGGAGAATTTTAAATTTAACTCTTGATTCCCCCACCTCCTTACTATGTAAACCTAGATGTATGTTTTTGTCATTACAAATAGTGAATTGGTTGCCATAGAACAGGGGTGGGCAAACTTTTTGGCTCGGGGGCGCATTGACTTTTAAAATTTGACGGACGGGCCGGGTCAGCACAAGATACGATACATATAAAAAACTGCATTTGTTAACAGTTCCCCTTTTCAAAGCGAGGAGGAAAGAGTTTTGTTTTTAAGCGGAGAGACGCCTGCTGTACTCGAGGGTAGGAAAAATAACTATTTTTTTCTCCGAGACATCCTCCAAAACTCAAGTTTGGCGTCATAGTTAAATTTGCACAACATAGATAGATAGATAAATAGATAGATAGATAGATAGATAGATAGATAGATAGATAGATAGACAGATTCTTCCCTCTACGAATAAACGACTGTGTGTGTGTATGTGTGTATGTGTGTATGAATGTACCCCTCAGCTTACAAAAGTTGGCCACTTATAAAAATAAATAAATGCCCACCCCCAAAACATAACTCCTCCGGTGCCCACGGATAAACTGTGAACCACCAATTAGTAGCAGGGCTGACCCTTCCTCTTGAACCAACGTCTAATTGGGGGAGCAGACCGCCTTCAGTCTCTTGCGAGAAACTGCTGGCTAACCCTGCAAACCGCTTGCCGAGGTGTGTGTGTGGGGAGGCTTTCGCTTGCCTTTCCCCCACCCACCGGCGCCCATTCCGCCGCCGCTTTTGCCATTAAACCACGCAGTCCTCCCGGGCGCTTGGGAAGCCCGCTCGGCAGGAAACATCTGCGCGCCTCTCCCAGGACCTGCCCGCTCCGCCCAGCCTCCCCTCCCGGCTTACCTTGAAGGCCACGGGAGGGTCTTGTTGCATCTCCAGTGGGAAAGCAGCACCAAGCACAAGAAGTTGGGGCTGTCGGGCCTCACCAGTTCTCCCGGATGATCGGCCAGGGACGTCCACCACCGAACACACCTCGGTCTGGCTGCGAGGTCCCGGGACCGGGCGCGCTGAGGGCGCCGCTGTTCTCTCCCATCTTACCGCAGGGAAGGCCATGGAGGGAGGTGTGAGCGCCTGCTGGTGCTCGGGTCTCAGGAATACGCATCACAACAGCGGGCGTTAGGGGAGGAAGGAGGCGGTGGCAGAGCTGCTGCTGGTGGCCGAGAGGCGAGGAAAGGCGCGCCTAGGGCGCAGCGAGCCAGATGCCCAAGGTCACACGGTGGGCCGCTCTCGAAGCCGGCCGCAGGGAAAACCGCCCAGCCCCCTGTGCAGGTCGGCCCTCGCCGCCACTGCCAGTCCCGGCCGCTCTGGCCACCAGTTGCTCCTTGGGGCGCAGCTTTTCCCATGGCCCCGTTGTGTTTCTCGTGCTCCTCGATGCCGGCGGTGCTCGGGGCTCAGGCGCCTCGGCGGAGGGGGATTCCTGGGACCGAGAGATCTGAACCGGCTGCTGCAGCTCCAACGTGCCTCCTCCTGCCTCTCGGTCGCCGTCCCATGGCTCTGGGTTCCAGAGTGCAGCCCCAAAGTCTGCCCGCCACGGTGGGAGCCCGGAGGTGCTCAGCGGGTGGTTGGCGAACCCCAGAGTGCTCCTTTGGTGCTGCCTCCCCCGCCCCTTTCAAATCAAGCGTGGCTCAGGCGAAATGAAGCTGGGCTCTGTCGGTGGTGGCCGCGAGAGCAGCGCTCAGGGCTCCTTCTCCCGCAGTCACGATGGAGGGGCAGGGAGGCGAGCCGGCAGCATCCCGCGCTCCTCTCGGCTCGGCAGCTTCTCTCCCGCGAGGGACTCCGGCGAGACCTCAACAGGTTTCAGCTCTCTTCGCTCCGCCGGGCTCCTGCCCCTGTTTCCTGCTCTGCCTGACAAGCCCGCCAGGCGCCTACTTGCTCTCCACCACCCGCCTCCGCCTCAACCACCTCCTCTCAACGCGTCTGAAAGCAGCCAAAAAGTGGCGCGGTTACATACGGACCAATCTTCGGCGGGCCACATAAAAAAGACCAACGGGCCGGATGTGGCCCGCAGGCCGTAGTTTGCCCACCCCTGCCATAGAAGGTATTGTTTGAAAGAAAACATTATTCTAGGCAATGCATTCATTTTTATCATACATATTTCCCCCAACATTGATAACTATAAAATTTCCCATCATTTCCAGTGTTGGAAGTCTTTATTCTGAACACACCTTGACTACACAACCCAACCTGTCTAGAACATGGAGTCATTCAGTGACATGGAATGTTGGGAGGCTCAGAGGCAACAAAGGAACCACCACTGACTATCACCTGAACACAAATATTAAACAAGGAGTGGGCAGATTTTTAAAAGGATGATGCTATTAGCGACTACTAGCCAGAGCAGTTGTAAATTATCCTGTATAATCTCAGGCAATTCATCTTTCAGAACCATAATAGAAGCAGAGGATTTTTTTGGGTGGGGAGGGGATGCTTCCCAGAACTGTCTGTTCAGAGTATGTTCTCCATACTTGAGAGAGCTGGAATGCATAGCTGAGAACTTTGGATAATAATTTAATTTGGTGAAGTAGATGGTGGTAAAGAAAAAGAAATGTACACATAAGGTAGCCAATTATACAGTTTAAATGCCAGAGCAATCTTCCATTCAGTATTATTTCTTAATTCATAAATGAATTCCTTCTTCAAATGTAGTACAGTTTATATGCATGGTATTATAGCTATTTATGTCAATCTTTTCAGATCCACCTCCCATAGGCCATTTTCAGAGTGGTTTGCTAGTAACAAACAAAAAAAGGTTGCTATAGAAACAGACAGACCAATTTGTAGAATGGAACTGTAGGAAAAAAGCTGAAGTATTTTATCTGTTACTGTTAGGAAGATGATATCAATTTGGATGGCATGCTTCTTTTTTAAAAATTAGAGATCTTTCATTTCATTAATTTTGTCTATGTTCTTTATTTAGGAGAATTTAAGAGAGGGTGGGGAGGGAGAGAGAATGGGCATAAATTTACCAATTTTCAGAGTGAGAGGTTGGGAGCAGGCCGTAGTCAAGTAAGGGATGACCAGAAAAAAAATACACAATAGAAATGAATAGACCCAAGTCTGATGTCAAGACTGACTTTAGTGGGTCATAAGCTTATAAATGGAAAGGAGAATAGTAATGAGAGTTTCCCTCATTTTTAGCTGGAAGACCCAGCACCAGAGATGGGATTCAAATTTCTTAACAACCGGTTCTGTGGGTGTTGCTTAATTTATGGGTGTCGCTTGGTGGTCATGTGACTGGGTGGGCATGGCTTTCTGTCTGGTGTGGCTTGGTGGTCAAATGATTGGATGGGCGGGACTTGGTGGTCACATGACTGGCTGGGCATGGCTTGATGGTCACGTGACTGGGTGGGTGTGACCAACTCAATGTCACTCACATCAAGAGGTGCCTCGCCTCCCAGATATTCCTTGTCACACTCAGCCTCAATGTATCTATAGTCCTGTAAAATGTTGTTAACCTTTTTTCAACTTTATTCTCTACATATTATAGATGTACTTTCATGGACCACTGAAAGGAGGAAATGGCTCACATGCTTTGCCCAAGAGTGTGTTTAATATTTCCTTTCCTCCATGTATGCAAAACATATAACTCATCTTTCTTTACTCTCACTAATTACAGCTATCAATTGTCATAGCCAGTGGTCAAAGATAAGAGGAATTGATGCTAATTGTTCAATGTTCATTAACATTATAAGGCACCCAGTTACCTTGTGGTAAGATAGGCAGCAAACAAAATTAATAAACTAAATAAAAATAAATACAATTGTCATATGGGAGAGGGTCCCAGTTCCATTGAAAAGTCATATAATTGTGTGTGTGTATGTGCTGCTCAGTTGGCCTGAATTAAATGATATTGCCTGAATACTCCATGCCAGGTGTCAAAATCCCATGTCTGGTTTGCAGTGTATTTATGTTGGGATTTGTACAGTAAAACAGGATTGGTGTCACCAAAAAGTCTCTGGATTCCTGGTCATGGTCTATACTATCTCCATGATGAACTTCTGGCAAGGGATGGGTTGCACCTCACAAAGATTGGGAAGAATGTTTTTGGAAAACAACTGGCTCAACTTATCAGGAGGTCTTTAAACTAAAATTGAGGGGGGACGGTGACCAATCTTTAGGATCTCCAGGACATAATTCCAAGCAAAAACCCCTAGAAAGCAAGTCAAATAATGAAGTAAGGAAGGATGGGAAGGAAGACAAACTCAAACACCAAATAGGAGACATAGGAAGCATACCCAGTGTCAGACATAAATATCTCAAGTGCCTATACACAAATGCACAAAGTCTGGGGAACAAACAGGATGAACTTGAACTATTAATACATGAAGGTAGATATGATATAGTTGGAATAACAGAAACATGGTGGGATGAAACCCATGACTGGAATATACTGATAGAAGGATACAAACTGTTCAGAAAAATCAAACCCCATAAAAGAGGAGCTGGAGTTGCACTGTATGTAAAGGACCACTATATTGCTACAGAAATTCATGAAACCAAAGACGAAAACCTCTTAGAATGCATATGGGTCAATAAAAAAGAAAAAAAGAATGACATGGCCATAGGTGTATACTATACAGCTCACCCAATCAAGCAGAAAAAATAGATGTCCTTTTTGCCAACCAACTAACAAATATATGTAGGAAACACACTACAATAGTAATGGGGGACTTCAATTATTCTGATTTCATTTGGAAAATTAATTCTGCAAGTGAGAAATCAAATAGGTTCCTAACCAACCTAGCTGACAACTTTGTTGTCCAAAAGGTAAAGGATGGAACTAGAGGGACAGCCATACTGGACTTAATTCTTACAAACAGAGAAGAAGTGATAGAGGTAGTTGAAATTGCAGGAACCTTGTGTCAGGGCTCCGATAGTAACCCCCATTTAAATCATGAGTCACTAGCCTGATTTTCAAAACTCAAAGAAGTTTTATTAGGAGAAGACATGTTGGTGCTGCCTGGGTGTAGCCGATTCTGAGACACATCATTCATTGTCACCCTTGACCCTGGTTTTCCCCCATTCCCTGAGTGTATCATAATTCATATTCTCCAATGGGACATAACCATAGCCAAGAGTCATCAATCTTTTCTCCAGTTAGAATTTTGCACATCAGAAACTTTGGTCACCTGGAAACTATCTATGAAAACATCCATGGAATGCAATTTCTGTTTTGCAGCTGCTACACTACTCTCCCCTCCCTTTCTGTTGGCAACTCTAACAGACCAGAGAAATATTTTATGAGTTGACACCTTGGGTGAGAGTGACCATGTCATATTAGAATTCAACATAATGCAAACATGAGCAATAGAACATAATGACACCAGAGTCTGAGATTTTAATAAACTCATAGAGAACTTGGGAAAGATTCAACTATCATGTAATCTGCAAGTCTTACACTGCAAAAACATATGGACTACAGAACTTGATCAGGGCAAAGCAATAGACGCAATCTACATAGACTTCTGTAAAGCCTTTGATTCAGTACACGACAAACTACTCCTAAAACTAAAATCTTATGGTATCTCTGGACACCTGCATTGCTGGATAGAAGCATTCCTGTCAAACAGACAACAAATGGTCAAAATTGGGAGCGTCCTATCAAATTCTGTACCTGTCAACAGTGGTGTCCCCCAAGGCAGTGTTTTAGGACCAACTCTTTTCATACTCTATATAAATGACCTCTGTGATCATATCAAGAGTAACTGCGTTCTCTTCGCTGATAATGTAAAGCTATTCAACATCACAGACAATACTGCTACCCTTCAAAAAGACCTTGACTATGTATCAGAATGGTCAAACAAATGGCAACTTCAAATCTCAACAAATAAATGCTCTGTCTTACATATTGGCAAAAAAAATATATCAGAAAATAAAATACAGGCTGAATAGTCAAGACCTTGTTGATGATCCAAACTCTGTCAAGGATCTTGGAGTACTCATCTCTAATGACCTAAGTGCTAGAGCCCACTGTAACTACATAGCCAAAAAGGTGTTAAGAGTTGTTGACCTAATCCTATGTAGTTTTTTCTCTGGTAATATTACACTACCAACTAGAGCATACAAAACATTTGCTAGACAAATACTTGAATACAGCTCATCAGTCTGGAACCCACATTATGTATCAGATATTAACACAGTTGAGAAAGTCCAGAAATATTTCACAAGAAGAGTTCTCCACTCTACTCGTTGCAGAATACCTTATGCCACCAGACTTGAAATTCTAGACCTAGAAAACCTAGAACTAGCTGCCTTCGGTCTGATCTAAGTATAGTATATAAAATCATACATTGTAATGTCCTACCTGTCAATTAATACTTCAGCTTCAACCATAACAACACAAGAGCAAACAATAGATACAAACTCAAGGTCAACCGCATCAAACTTGATTGCAGGAAATACGACTTCAGCAACAGAGTGGTCAATGTCTGGAATACTCTACCTGACTCTGTGGTTTTTTTCCCCAAACCCCCAAAACTTTAACCTTAGACTGTCTACTATTGACCTCACTCCTTTCCTAAGAGGGGGCATGCATAAGAGCACCAATGTGCCTACCATCCCTGTCCTATTGTTTCATATATATATATATAGCATTCAGCTTTGTTCGGGTATTTTCCCACGTCATAGTAGTTGTGCTTTTAAAGTTGTAGCGACGTTTCGGCAGAATCTCATCTGCCATCATCAGGCTTCTATATACTGTTCATCTGATGAACACTATACAGAAGCCTGATGATGGCAGATGAGATTCTGCCAAACGCTGCTAACAACTTTAAAAGCACAACTACTATGACGGGAAAATACCCGAACAAAGCTGAATGCCATACATGTAAGTACCATGAAAACTTAAGAAAACATATATGTATGTATGTATGTGTGTGTGTGTGTGTGTGTGTGTGTGTGTGTGTGTGTATGTGTATATATATATATATATATATATATATATATATATATATATATATATATATATATATATATATATATATATATATATGGATCTTTGGTTATTCGGGTTTTTCTCCGCGTAAGATTGGAAGTATCTAGGCAACGTTTCGATGAAGTCTCATTCATCATCTTCAGGCTTCTGTCTTCAGCTCTGTGCTTCTCAGAGTGATGTGAGCTTGCAGCTGCTTCTTCCTTTTAACTGCTAGTGGGGTGTGACTTGATTGGTTGGGGCTTGGCTGTGTTCTGATTGGGTGGGGTGTGTTCTCATTGGTTGGGGGTTTGGCTGTGTTCTGATTGGTTGGGGGTTGGCCATGTTCTGATTGGCTGGAGGTGTGTTCTGTTCAGGTGGGGGCTTGGTTGTGCTCAGGTTGGTCTTAGTTACTGGGGGATTTGAGCTGGTGAGCTGTGATCTTGCTGTTTGGCTTCGAGTTCGTGGTCGTGCTGCATCTTCATGGTGGGGGTCAGTTCGCTTCATGTATGGCTCAGGGGGTTGAAGTGGGTAGTGATGCAGCTGCAGTGCGGCTTCTGGTCTGTGGTCGTGTCTCATCTTCTGTGTGGGTGTGAGTCTGCTTTTTACGTGGAAGTGTGGTGGTGGCATCTTGTGTGGCCCTCGTGGGTGTGGGTCTGGTGTCATTCATCATGTTAGGTACTCATCTGTTCATGAGGGCGGGTTTCCAAATGGCTGGTAAGCGGGAGGTGTCATCTCTTTTATTCATGCTGTGTGGGCGTTTTTCTATCTCTATGGCTTCTCTGATTATTCTGTTGTTGAAGTGTTCGGTTTTGGCGATAGTTCTGGTATTTTTAAAGTCAATCTCATGTCCTGTGGCTTTGAGGTGTTGGACCAGGGAAGAGGTCGGTTCTTCTTTTTTGATCGAGTTCTTATGTTCTTCAACGCGTGCACTTGTTCTCCTGTTAGTTTGTCCAATGTATGTGGTGGGGCAGGCGGTGCAAGGGATTTCGTATACTCCTTGGTTTTCTAACTCGATTTTGTCTTTAGGGTTTCTTAGGATGGTGGATATTTTTCTGTTTGTGCAGAATGCTGTTTTAATGTTGTGTTTTTGGAGGATCTTGCTGATTTTGTCTGTAGTGCCTTTTATATATGGGAGGAGGGCTTTGCCGTTCTCTTGTTCTCTGTCTTGGATTTTGGTTGGTACCTAACATGATGAATGACACCAGACCCAAGTCTCTCCCTAGTTGACCTCCTAGGCAACTCAATACATGTTGTTGGCATGTCCTTTTATTGATTATTCCTCCATTGAGGATTCCTTCACTATCTTATCATCAATATTATTATCATCAGGATTATTGATAAACAATGGAGTCTCAACAACACTATTCTATACCTTATTATATTCCTGTTCTCCAGCCAACATGCTCCAGAAATTTAGCACTTGCACTGCAATATACATTAGTAATACCTGGCTCCCAAAATCTAAATGATCTATGATTAGCTTCATAGCCTACAAAATATAATTGTCTCGCTCTGTGTTGTCCCTTTTGCCTTACTTGCATGGGAATATGAACACATGCTGGGGTTCCACATGCATGTAAATAACTGACATCTGGCTTTTTTCCATTCCAATGAGTAAATGGTAATTCACCACTCGTTGAATTCACTACATTATTCAAAACATGGTTAGCACATATTATTGCTTCACCCCAAAGTTCCTCTGATAAACCAGAATCCGAAATCATAGTCCTAGCCATAGCCTGTAATGTTTGTCCTCTATGTTCAATATATGAGTTATGTTGTGATCTATAAGGAGGAGAACGTTTATGTTCAATGCCAGCTTTCTGTAACATGGCTTCAAATTTTCTATTGGTAAATTCAGTACCATTATCTGTTACTAAGCTAATAACTTTCTGTTTCTTTTTCCTTTCAGCAAATTTTAGCCAGTTTACAAAATGCTGGTATGTTTCTTTCTTCGTTTTCATTAAATAACAGAAACTATATCTGGAAAAATGATCAATTTTACTTAATATGTAACAGGCTCAACCTAAACTAGGTTTCTTAGGTCCAATAATACCAGCAAAAACAACCTCTAATGGTTCACTGGTTTTGAATCTATATACCCTATTTGCAGGAGTTACCTTCCTTTTTTCTTGATTGCAAACATTGCAATTTAAATACTTCGTATAAGGTTTTAATTTGATACCATTAGATAACTCAACAGTTTTCTTTAGCATTTTAAAATTTATATGTCCCATACGTCTATGGAGCAGATGAATACATTCATCATGAGGCTTTTTATTCTCATAGACTGAGTTAGCATTAATTAATGGATTATCATGTATAATAAACAAACCATTATCCAATCTTGCAGTAATGCTTTTACCCTGTTTTTCAATTAAACATTTATCTCCCTGAAAAGTTACAACAAATCCTGCTTTTACCATTGCTCTTACAGATAGCAAGTTAAATATCAGTCTAGGTACATATAACATCAGGAAATGTTCATTAATACATGAACAATATGCAGTACCTTCTCCAGATGCTCTCAATTTCCATCCATTAGCTAATGATACATGCTGTTTACTCTTTGTCATGTTAACAAACCTCTCTTTACTTTTAGTTATACACTGTGATGCTCCACTGTCAACTACCCATATATCATGGTTTACAGTTGTAGTTGTACTTGATATGGCTAAACTAACATCTTTATAAGCTCTCTGTATATTAATAGCATTCTGGCTATATGACCTTTAGCCCCACAAGAAAAACATTTCCTAACAATATAGGCAGTTGAAGACAGTTTTTCTTCCTGTGGTTGTCTTTCTCTCAGTTGATTTCTATCTTGCCTTCTTCTTGACTCTTCTAACAGTCTTCCAGTTATGCCAGTCAATATAAGTTCATCTCTGTTTAAAACTTCCAGTGAAGACACATAACCATCATAAGTTTCATCCAAAGAAGAAAGAATAATGTAAACTTGATGCAACTCTGAGAAAATCAGCTCCTTTTCTTGTAGCTCTTGTAAAGCCCTTTTCTTAAGCTCCAAATGAGCGAACATATCGCCACCTTTTATAAGACAGGCTCCAAACGGTGTAAGGTGTATGTGTGCACCCACACTATCTCGAACATAAATCCTCTTCAAAATGTCCCAACATCTAGCAGCAGATTCTTTACCACGAATATGGACTAGCTGCTGATCACTCAGTGTCAGTCCAATTATACTAAGAGCCTTTTCATTATCCTGGTTAAAGTCAGCTATTTTCTTTTTATCTTCATCATTCAATGGGCCCCAAGCTGCTACATCCGGTGGACTATTAACTACAGTCCATAATCCGTTTTATGCAGAAGTAGGCTGCACTTCATAGACCAGGAAACATAGTTTGTTCCTTCCAACCTGGTTATCTGGAATATACTGGTTGACTGTTCTTGTGCCATTGGTAGTTTAACAATACACCACAATCATCTGTCTGAATATGAAACTGTATATTCACACTGATTCTCAATATCTCTCTGGGCTCATAACCAATGTTATGATATGTACAGAATAACCCTTGAGTAACAAGGATATGCACATGGAAACGTTTATGAGAATAGTTATGAATAATTATCCAGCCACACACAGATACACTAAATTGAGTTAAAGTTTACTTTAAGAAATAGCACAGTCCAAAAAATGGCCCAGGTCATATACATTTAACAGTCCAAAGAATATCCAATTATAAAGTCTTCTTACTGGTTGCCTTTGTCATTTACAGTAAACAAAAATATCAAAATATAAGCACAGCATAAATACAACAGAGAACCTTAGATAGCAACAGAATGTCAGAGAGAGAGAATGTCAGAGAGAGCAAGCTATGATCTCTAGCTCCCTCTTATGGTAATTTTGCAATATCATCAACCAATTGGAATATAGTATAAATCAATACAGTGATTTTGTCTTAAAGCTACAAACATACATTGTTGGCTTATATATTGCCAACCCAACTAATTGGTGGACAGATTCCTAACAAGGTGTGTGTGTGCTGCTGCTGCTAGGGGAAAAAAAAGCCATGCCAATCCAGTCACATGGCCATGCCCACCTAGCCACACTCACCTAGCCATGCCCACAGAACCGATAGTAAAATATTTGCATCCCACCCCTGCTGGAAATTAAAACACATGAAGAAGTTACAGAAACTGGGCACGGCTAGTCTAGTGAAGAGAAGAACCAGGGGAGACATGATAGCAGTGTTCCAATATTTGAGGAGCCACCACAGAGAGGAAGGGGTCAAGCTATTTTCCAAGGCACCTGAAAGCCAGACAGGAATAATGGATGGAGAATGAACAAGGAGATATTTAACCTGGAAATAAGGAGAAACTTTCTGACAGTGAGAACAATCAACCAATGGAACACCTTGCCCTCAGAAGTTGTGGGAGCGCCATCACTTGAGACTTTCAAGAAGAGATTGGACTGCCATTTGTCAGAAATGATGTAGGGTCTCCCGCTTAGGCGAGGGGTTGGACTAGATGACCTACAAGGTCCCTTCCAACTCTGTTAATCTGTAATCTACCTTTTTTGCACAGTCATATTTGGATCCTTCTTTTCCACAGTATCTCCTTTTTATTCTTCTCATAATTGATCTAAACCATATATTGCTTAGAAAGTTGTGAAAGTATAACATTCTCCTGCTATAGATGTTAACTCTAAACATAAAGATGGTAGTATATACATATAGGGAAACAGAAATAGTATATTTCTTGCATATTCCGTGAAATATTTGAAAGAATGATTAAATACGTTTAAGCACAATTATCAACTATTATGAACTCCATTGATCCCTCAGTTCATCCATTAAACTGGATTGAACATAAGCCCTGTAAATGACTGGTGAATTGTTCTAAGATGATGTAAAAATGATGACTTCTAGGGATAATAAAGACTTTCCACACAAAACCTACTGTTAGAAGATTTAGATGTCTCATTCCCAGCACATCCAATGGTTAGATCAAATTTTGGCACCATGTGTCTTTTCCCAGTGAATATCCATAGTAGCAATGTTTGGAGTGTTGGTCTTTATTTTTTAACTTGAGTAAGGTGATCAAGGAAGCTGTTGTTTCTTTTCTAAAATTTTAAAAATCCCACAGTGCTTACAACAGTGTTGCGGTTTTTGTGTTCTAGTAGTTTAGCATTTGATATTGCTTGTCCTGCTTATCCCTCATTACTTAATAATTGCACTATTTTAGGATAGAGAATGATCTCTGAAAGACTTCTACACTATATAAATTATCTGCCAGGAATATCCATTTGATTCATGTGAAGTATATCAAATATCCATGTGCAATATACCATGAAATAATATATGGGACTTTTTTTGTTCTTTTCACTCCCTATTAGAGAGATTGAAAATCCTCTAAAATGATGTTTAAAATATATAGAATAAATTAATAAAGCTATCTCCTGCATCAATAAAGTTATCTTCTACTTGTTCAGGGCTGGGTTCCAAGTAAGATTATCCTTTTTTTTTTTTTTACAGTAACAAACCTTTCTATCAGAATTTTGTTGTTATTGGCATGTTAAAATTCTTCTTCATACAAATCTGCTTTTTATACTATAAATGCCTATGTGGTAAAGTTGGCAGCTGGAAAATGATATTTATTGTCTTGTAAGAAATGGGATGGGGGTGTAGCTCTGATTATTCACTAACATTGAGAAAGTGAATCCCAAAGGTAATAGAGCACATTTCAGTTCAGAAAAGTGTATAATATAGATTTATAGGTAGAGATGTGATTCAGCCAGTTCGGACCTATTCAGGTGAACCGGTTGTTAAATTTTTGCACAGTTCAGAGAACCAGCTAATTGCACCACTGGCTGGCCTGCCCCGCCCAGTCACTCCTTATCTCATCTTGCCATCTTGGCTGCAGCATAGCTGTTCTCTGGCTCCCTCGCTTGCTAGCTCACTTGCCTCGGCCATGTGGCCCCTGTGGCCCAGCCCACTTGCCTGCCTTCACCCCAGCCTTCCACAGGGACCAGCCACCTGCCTGTCTGGTGAGCCTTCCTTTGTCTCTTTGTGGTGTAAACAGACTGTTACAGTCCCTCTTAGGGCTCACTTGGCCTGTTACAGGCCAAAATGGAGGATTCCTGAGCCCGATCCAACCCTCCCAGGCCCCATCTGGGGCTCCCTAGAGCTCCCCCAGCCTGTTGTAGGCTAAAATGGAAAGTCACTGGGCCCAATCCAGCCCTCCTAGGCCCTGTTTGGGCCTCCCTAGGGCTCCCCTGTCTTGTTGCAGGCTGAAATGGAGGGTCCATGGGCTTGATCCAGCCCTTCCCACCCGCATGTCCCATGGCTTTACTGTATTTACTTTTCGAAGAGCTGCAGAAGATGATGACCTACATGGCAAAGAAGCCAAAGTCTTTTATACAGAAGTCAGTGAAGCTGTAAGAACGTGAGATGTAAGGAAAACAGCTTTCCACATCTGAATAAAAAGACTTCAGCTTTTCTGCCACGAGGGCCTGCAGGCTTAGTTTGGACCCAGCCTGGTCAGGCTTAGTTTGGGCCCAGTTTGCTTGCTGCTGACTGGCTAGCTCAAATGAGCAGCTTCAGGGATTGGGGCGTGGCAGCCAATCAACAAGGGGCTTATAGTCTAGTCCAATGAGACAAAGGAAGCAAGCTACTTGTTGATTGACTGCTGTTGCTACTTCAATCCCTGAAGCTGGCCCCAAGTGAATCTGCTGTTGCTTCCTCAATCCTCAAGCTTCTTTTACTCAGAAGCTGGTGAAAATGTTTCCCTTAGATTTCACATTACAGCTTTGTCATCATCTGAATAATACACTTAGGCTTCTCTCCCAATGGGCCAGCCTCTTCTGGACCTCTAGAGATACTTACTTTTTGAAATCCATGGGAAATGTGTTGGGGAGGAGTAAATGGAATCTGAGATGCGAGCAAAGCAGGCCCAGTCTGGGGAGTCCCAGCAAGGCAGGTTGGGGTGGGGGAAGCTGTCATATATTTACATGCTTACTTATGATTGGTTGGTCCGTGGTGGCGGGAGATTTGAAGAGCTGTCATTGGCAGTGAGCCGCAAGCAGCCGGCTATAAGAAAGGCTGATGTGGTTTCTCTGGTTGCTAAATCCTAGAAGAAAATAAAGAATAGAAAAAGTCAACTGGGTCCCAAGTCTCTTTCCCGTGATGCAACACTGGTGACGAAGGTGAGATACTGAGACAAAGGAACCCAGTTGAGCATGTGGCAACGAAGACCAAGCGAGATGAAATGGCCAGAAACAACTCACCACCTGCACCGTTCAACCCAACAACTGAAGACTGGGAATCGTACGTCGACTGATTCCTCATGTTCCTAGAAGGCAGCAACCTCCATGAAATATCCAAAAATAGAAAGAGAGATGTTTTCCTCACCCATTGCGCTCCCGCAGTATTCAAAATGGCAAAGGCATTAGCGGCACCCACTGATGTAAAGACGATGGCGTGGACGGACCTAGAGAAATTACTGCAAGCTCACTACACAGCAACCGTTTCATGCCTCATTAAAAGACACAAATTTTGAAATTATATTTCTTTTACTTTAGATTGTATACATTCTTTATATCCATCTATCTTATTTACAATTTCATTATTCTCTTCCAACATTCTTCTTACATTCTTCTAAGATTTTATTAATTCAAACATGGACATACAAAACACAAAACATAAATACCTAAAACCTCTTTTTGGAAAGCGGCTTACCCCGGGTTACCTCTTTTTATACAGACATAAATCAAGTTCATACTCACTCAATATACTACCTCATATCTTAATTAACATTCTGTATTTTCTATATATTTTCCCTCCTCTATTCACTCTCATAATTCTATTATATTTATTTCATCTCATTTTAAATAATTATACTTGTATCTTTTGTCTGTTTTCTTCAATTATCTATTTATCTTTTCTTTCCAATACAATATTTCTCCTGTAATCACTGGTTGAAACATGACAACTTTTATCTTTCCCCTAGATTTAATACTTGAAATAATACATACTTTCCATACTGATTCTGCTTAACACAAAGTAAAATAATAAAACAAAAATAAAAAAGACCTTAAGTTTATAGTATGATCAGAACAGCATTCCACAGAAAATTACTCTATTATTTACTCTTAAACATTTTATATATTCCCTTTAATACATTATTAACTCATATAATATTTCAATTTTCTAACTCAATTTCAAATACTAATATCTACAATACAATCTTATGTATTTTTGCAGAATCATATATTTTTTAATTTAAATTTTACCCTTTGTCTCTGAAAAAAGCCTTTTTCCCCCCATCTTGTTTTAAACCTTTATGGCTTCTCTTTCCTTTTTCCCTTCCTTTCTTATCAATTCTGATCTTTTTGCCCCCCCATCTCTCAAATTCCACTTTTTGAATCTTCCCTCTCTGTTGTGTTTCTCTTTTCTGTTGCTTTCTGGCATTGTTTCGATTTTTCATCTTATTTTTCCCTTTCTTGGTTGCTTTTTTAAGTTCTAAATTCTCCATTTTCTTTCCCCCCTTGTTCTTTTGAGCTATGATTTTTTGTCCATTAAAGATGGCTTCTCCTTCTTCATCCCGGTCCTCTTGTTCTTGTATTTCTTGGTATGTAAAAATCGTCATTTCCAAAAAATGAAAGATAGATCCAAGAGAGCCCTTACCTTCGTTTCTCTTGTTGTAGCTTTTGAAATTCCATTTGTAATTCTTGCACAAATCATGCCATTTTTTATTATTATTATTATTTTATTTTTAAAAGAGCAACCCAAATGTTTTTAGTCCTTCAAGTAATAGTCCCCCAAAAATCCCAAAGTCAGAAAGTTACAAAGCAATCCAGATCAGAACAAACTGTTCCATTAACACTTTCTTCTTCTTCTTTCCCCCCCCCCTCCTCCTGGGGTGAGATTCAATTAGACAGTTTCAAAATGATTTTTTAGAAGCCTTATTGTCATTAATTTCTAATCTTAAAAACTTCAAGCAGTCTTCTTCAATAGAGTCTTAGAATAAATTTTTTACCTCTTCCTTCCCACTTATAGCAATAAACTTTTAATTTTTAGTTCCAGTGTTCCAAAATCTTTTATCCCCTTGGCTTTAATTTTTAGATTTATTTACCTTCTTTGCCCAAGCAGGTTTTCCAGATTTCCGTCTGCTATTCCGTAGGGAAGGAGAGTGAGAAAAAATAACTTTCCCTTTCACAACTTTCTCGCTGCTTGCACAGTCTTTCTGGGAAACAATGTAGCAATAGAAAAGGCAAATTTCCAGGTTTTAAAGGTTCCACTTTGTCCCGGTTCAGCCAGAAAAAAAGACTTTCACCTTCTTCCTCCTGCGCGATCTTGTCCAGCTGCAGGCTTCTTTGTGGCGGCCATTACTGACCGCCGCTCCACCGCCTTGGGAAAAGGGGGTTTTGCCTGCTGGGGAGGGTGTCTGCGACACCCCCAAACCCCTGTTCGGATCCCCCCTATCTTCAGCTGCCTCTATGGGGCAGCTATATCCTCCAAATCCAAAACGGATCGGAGGAACCTCGGCAGCGAGCGCAGCAAGGATCGCGCAGGATTGCGAATCCCTGCCGCTGCCGAAGCCTTGCAAACCGGAAGTTTCAATAATAGAAGGAAAGGGAGAAATAAAGAGAAGCGGGGATAAGATATGAAGCTGAACAGATAAGATAAATATATATATTAAATTGTGCTTGTATGGAAATGTGATAATTTGGAACTATTCTGTCTTTAAATAAGATGTTTTATTGATCTCTTCAGAAAAGATCTCATATGTTATTACATTCTATGCTTTGTTTGTTTGTGTATTGTTTTGTAAAAATTAATAAAATTTGTTTAAAAAAAAAAGACACAAATTTTATCGGCGCGATCAAAAAGAAGACGAGAGTATCAGAGAATTTGTTGCAGCACTAAGAGACATTGGTGGAGCATGTGAATTTCTAAATATGGATGAAGCCATGAGGGACCGAGTGGTCCTGGGATTAAAGGATCTTACACTACAGGGCTGATTACTAACAAGACCTAAGATAACAATAAAGGAGGCAATAGAAGAAACCACCGCAGCCACACAGAAATCGGCGTCTACCATGCGACAAATGAATAAAATACCAACAGAAACCCCAAAAGCCACCAATCAAATGCACAATAAGACACCAATGGAAACTCAAAAAGCCACCACCGCAACACACCATGAGGACATCGAATCCCCATCAGAAGATGAAGAGGAAGAAAAAGATATAAATCAACTCCAGTCGGAAAAGGGTAGACGGGAGCGGAATGAAAAACCGTCAGAATTTTGTTGTGCCGGGTGTAGAGGAAACCATCCACGTTCTGAATGCCATTTCTTCGATGCTATTTGCAGATATTGTGAATGGCGGGGACATATAGCTAGAGCATGCTGAACAAGAAATAACTATGGCCCTAGGCAAAGATGGAACACCCCCCAGAGAGAGAGAGAGAAAGGCAAACAGGGAGCCATTGGAGTCAAGAGAACAGAAACAGGTGAGGAAAAGAAATAAACAACAGAAAAGAGGAAACACACCAAACAGTGACTATTGGGCACTCAAATACAATCAATGCAAAAAAAGTACATGTACAAGTCACCATAGAAGGCCAGCCAGGCAAGTTGGAAGTGGACTCAGGCTCGTATTTATCAATGGTATCATGGAATACCATAAAAGGACTAATACCTGATATAAACAAGGGAGAACTTGAAATACAAAAGCTCACACTAAAGGACTACCAGGGAAACAGAATTCCTGTAGTAGGTACTGGACATTTCAAAGTTAAATTAAAAACACACACTAAAGTCCTCCCACTAACAATAGTCGACCGGGATCGACCCAGCCTATTAGGACTTGAATGGTTTGCACCATTAGCAATCAAAGTAACCGGAATAAACAACATTACTGAGACAGATTGGGAAGAGGACCTGATGAAAGAATTCCAGGATGTCTTCAACGGGAAACTGGGCAAGTACCAGGGGTCCCCTATCTCATTTAATCTAAATCCAAATATAGCCCCTATAAGACTAAAGGCGAGGCAAGTTCCTTTCATGTTAAAACCAAAAATTGATGAACAATTAGATAAGCTTATCGCACAGGGGTTTTTAGAACCAACAGACCACGCAAGGTGGGAAACCCCAATTGTTACCCCCCATTAAACCAGATGGGTCAGTACGTATTTGTGGGGACTACAAAGCAACCCTTAACCACAAAGTGCATATCCGGTCCTGATGGTACAGCACCTATTACATTCTATAGGGGGAGGTAAAATTTTCGCAAAACTGGACCTTGCTCAAGCCTACCGACAGTTACCAGTTGACCAAGAAACAGCGGAAGCACAAACAATTGTGACACACAGGGGGGCATTCAAATGCAACAGACTGCAATTCGGAGTTAGCGTGGCCCCAGGGGTATTCCAGAGCTTAATGGAACGCCTATTGCAAGAAATAAAGGGGGTGGTACCATACTTTGATGATGTATTAGTATTAGCCAAGGCCAAAGGACAACTGAAAGACCACTTAAGGGAGCTCTTAAAAAAAATTAAAGAGGCGGGACTTAAAGTGAAAAAGGAGAAGTGCCAATTAGTCACCGACAAAGTCAAATTCCTGGGATAACTTATAGACGAAGAAGGGATCCACCCCACTGAAAACAAAATCAGAGCAATAAAGGAAGCACCCAGACCCAATAATAAAACAGACTTGCAAGCTTTTTTGGGACTTATTAACTTTTACAATGTATTCTTGTCACAGAAAGCAACGATAGCAGAATCACTGCACAGGTTGCTTGACAAGAATGCTACCTGGGCCTGGGGGCGAGGAAAAGAAATAGCATTCCAGGAAATAAAAAACTTACTTACATCAGACTGTTTGCTAATACAGTACAACGAGACCCTTCCAATAACACTAACATACGATGCATCACCATTCGGCATTGGTGCCATACTCAGCCATGTATTACTCAAGGAAGAGAAGCACCTATCGCATTCTACTCAAAAATTCTATCCAAACTGGAGCAGAATTACAGCCAACTAGACAAAGAAGCATTGGCCGCAATAACAGGAATAAAACACTTCCACGAGTATATATATGGCAGAACTTTTTCACTTGTCACAGACCATAAACCTCTCCTATGAATCCTCGCAGGAAACAAAGCTACACCTAACATACTGTCACCGCGAATGACGAGGTGGTCTGAATTCCTAGCTGCCTATAACTACAACTTAATCTACTGAGCAGGAAAGAACATAACACATGCTGACGCCCTGAGCCATTGCCCCCTACCCGACTTAGACAATGATCCTGCACCAACCACATCAACCCTTCAAATCGAGACGTTGGCAAACCTACCCATAACAGCAACAGACATTGCTATGGAAACCGCAAGAGACAGAAATCTGGCGCAAATTTTAAATTGGGTAGATAAAAGTTGGCCAGAGACTGCAAGTGACGAGAATGTCAAACCATTTTGACATAGGCAAACAGAACTATCGATTTTAAAGGGATGTATACTATGGGGGGATAGGGTAGTCATACCGAACAAATTAAGGAAATGAATACTTATTTTTATTATTACATGAGGGTCACCCGGATATTGTCAGAATGAAATCCCTGGCTAGGAGTTATGTAAGGTGGCCAGGGATGGATAAAGACATAGGGGACTGGGTAACAACATGCAAACGCTGCCAGGAATCTAGACCTACACCCCCCTCTGCACCGATAAACGAATGGGAAACTCCTAGGGGACTATGGTCTAGATTACACATTGATTTTGCAGGACCAACTAAAGGACACACATTCTTAATAGTCATAGATGCTTACTCAAATTGGCTAGAGGTAAGCGTCATGCACTCAACCACAACAGAAGGTGTAATTAAACAACTAAGAAAACTTTTTGCAACACATGGATTGCTGGATTTAGTTGTATCCGACAACGGACCACAATTCACGGCAACAACATTTGACGGGTTCCTAGCAGAACAAGGGATAAGGCATGCACTAACAGCACTGGGACATCCGGCCATGAACGGACAGGCGGAACACATGGTCTGTTACACAAAGGAAACACTACACAAATTGGGACCTGGGGATATACAAGAAAAGATAGACAAACTACTAAGTATACAACACACCACAACAAATAAAAGCCCAGCAGTATTATTAATGGGAAGGAAACTAAGATCAAACCTAGACAGACTACACCCCACAAATAGCCCAGAAAAACCAGAAGACTCCTCCAGTAAGTGCCGCACATTCAAAACAGGGGACCTAGTTTATGCAAAGAACCTCATGGGGGAACCATTGTGGATACCAGCAAAAATAACCCAAATAACTGGGCCCCGGTCATACAGGCTAGACACCGAGGACGGGAGGAACTGGAGGAGACACATAGACCAACTCAGATCGAGAACCACACTGAGAAACACAAACAATCATGAAGAAGAAGGGGGAGACCCCTCAAACACAAGCGGAACGGGAGGGGGAGACCCTCCACGAACTTCAAGCAAAACAACCCAACCAGAGGAGAGGGGGGAGACCCCTCAAACACAAACAGAAGGGGAGGGGGAGACCCTCCACAAATAAAAGAATTTACAAAACAAACCCTAACAACTGCACAACAACCAATACTAACATCAGAATTCGCAAACATGTACCTGAGACCGTAGAAGAAAACAACTCGGGGAGACTGGAGCAGACTTTGAAGAACCATCGGGAAGCCACTTCTGGCAGGAGTGGCTGAGCCGACTCAACCAGCCAGGAAAGGCCTGGTGGGAACGGCATGGCCAACTCTACCTTCCAGGACATTCCACAGAAAAGGATGGGAGAAACAGCAACCCCGTCCGAACAGGCCAGAGGCGAACTCACGACTGAGTTGCGCAGGTCCAGTAGGAACCATAAGAGCCCTGCGTACCTACGTGACTACGTAACGTAGGCGGGGCATGGATTGGTTAGACTGGACCACATGTGGAAGGGTGTTATATATTTGCATACTTACATGATTGGTTGGACTGTGGCAGCAGGAGATTTGAAGAGCCGTCATTGGCCGTGAGCCACGAGCAACTGGCTATAAGAAAGGCTGCCGCGGTTTCTCCGGTTGCTCAATCCTAGAAGAAAATAAAGAATAGAAAAAGTTAACTGGGTCCCGAGTCTCTTTCCCGCGATGCAACATTATTATAATTATGGGGACCCCAGGGGAGCATGAGGTATCTCTGTGGATTGGGGGAGGCTTGGATGGTCTGTTCCAGCACTAGGTCCCACATGCTGTCCCCCAGCCTGAGATACCTCATATGCATTTAAAGACCAGCTTATTTGATTAACAAATACATTGGGGAAAGCACAGAGTGATCACATTCATTTAACATGATTCAATGAAATGAATCTCCAGGTTACAAATGTAATTGGCGGGCTCCTATTACATTTGTAACTGGAGGATTACTTGTATAATTTAAAATACACACACACACACACATATAAATGCATTTTGTAAGGAAGTTTGTTATTCTCTTGTATGGTAAGCAGCAAGTTCCACACTTCTTTCCCAATACTAAAAGCAGGATTCTGCTGCAGGGAGCATTAGCACATGTTATCTAACTTATCATGGTCCCTAACACATCCATTGTTTCTTTGGAAATGAGTTACTACACTGTAGTTCAGCTAGTCCTCACAGACTGTTTACTCTAGATAAATGATAGACATACAATCTATAATTATCAAAAACCATCATCATTGCACATGGACTAAAGGATTTCTATTTATTTTAATCATTGCTGGGAACAAGATAGTCTCCCTGTGTCCCATACTTGCAATAAGTTAAGCCAACAAGTCCTTCAAGCCAAGCCACTTCATTTTCACTAGTAATTACACTGTTCATAGACATCTAGATCTTGAGGAACTATGAAATCTATAGATTCAATAGTAATACTTCGTTTATTGGACACTTTTTGAGAGGCTTTACAAATTATACTAAGATTATTAAGAGAACTAAAGGAGACAGCTAATGCCCTCATCAATTAAGCCTGAGAGTCACATGGGCAATATTCCACTAAATGACTGAAAAATTATGGGTATTATGTAGCTAAGCATCCCTGCACACCAACAACAGAATCTATATAAGCCACATAATGAGAGTGAGGGAAGGTCTCAGGGAAGTTCTGCCTTAGCACTACATGAGTCACATGTCATACCCACCCTGGCCACGCCCACCCAGTCATATGACCACCCAGCCACACTTACTCAGCTGGTCATTAGGACAGAGAACTGGTTGTGAAATTATTTGAATCCCACCACTGATTATAGGCTGAATATTCTGTAACTTGATTACAATAACATAACCTGTCCAATAATAGATTCTTCACATTTTATCAATTTCAAATCTCATGTAGATCATTATTACTTGTTCAACTGAAATACTTAATTCTGTCTTTAATCTGAAACTGGTAAATAAGATTAAGGGAAATGTGTTTTTGATTGTACATCTGTTACAGGGAAGATTGAAAAGGAAGGAACAATAAATCCAAAATTATTACATTACATTGAAATGGCCTATGGTAGATTATATGGAATGACATTGTTTGTGGTTGCAACATTTATATACATTTTTATTCCAAAATTTGAATAAAAAAGCATATCTGTAGAAAGTTGTATTCAAAAACATTTTATGTAAAGGAAATCTATGTTTATAAAAGCCATATATAACATTCACTAGTTTGAAAGTATACTTTAAAGAAAAATCTGTATAAAGCCCAGTTTATTAGGGAGGTTGAAGCATAAAGGAAATAGGAAAAATTGCATCCAGATCCAATTAAGGGCAGTGGGTCAAGTGAAGAATACCAATGAATGTGCAGGTTCCACAGTTTGTTATTCACAATAAATAATAGAATAATATTACACAGGAATTACATTTGAAATAAACCTTATCTAAACAACCACTAGGTGTGTTCCAGCTACACATCAAATTTCTGTGGCAATCTCAACAGTTAAAGGCATTGAATATACTTAACTGCAATTCTCTTAATTTGATACCCTTTAGTGAGCCAGTAGATCAAGAGTCTTCAAACTTGGCAAGTTTAAGACTTGTGGACTTCTGGACTTCCGGTGGCAAGGCAAGGACGGTCAGAGGGGCAGGGGGCGTGCATAAGCGCACCAACGTGCCTACCGTCCCTGTCCTATTGTTTCTCTTATTCTTTTATTTTTCTTATATGTACCCATTTCATATATTCACAACTATGTATACACTTGTACTTATTATCTTGTAAACAATTGACAAATCAAATAAATAAATAAATAAATCCGCTCGTGATTCTAGCCTCCCTTTTCTTGAGTTTGGTGCGATCTTTCGGGTGCTCAAGTCTTGAGAGACCCGTGCTGGTGGGGGAACCTCGGGCTGCAGTGTGGGAAAGCAACCCCCTGCAACGAAGAGGAAGCCCTCCAGAGCCCAACGATCAAGAACAGCCTCCTAACAATGGAGGCTCCAAGTCTGGACTGCCACCGATGGGAAGAAAAAAAGTGAGTGAAAGTTTGCAAGCTCGGGGGAAAGAGAGTCGTGGCAGAGAAGATATTTGACTGACAATAGACTGATTTCAGGCTGTTAAATACTGTGCGAATGCCAGCTGTGAGCTCCAAGAGAAAGCGGCTACAAAAGAATTGGTCTAGTGAATGTGAAAGAGCTTGGCAGGCAGAAGAGAGTCGGAAATAAAAAAGAAGTAAAGAGAATTTTGGAAGTCTGAAGATCAGCATGGGGGGCGATTAAAAAGACTCTATTATCACTAACATTTGATTGAAGCTATTAAATCGGATCCAGAAGCAGAACGAAGCCGATCGGGGGAAAGACAGAGCAACGCCATAGGCAGTATCCAGAACGCTGAAGTGATTACAACAAAGTAACAGATCTAACTGTCTGAAGGGACACAATCTAATCTATAAACTCTGGGAAAATTGAGAACAGGTCCTAGCAGAGGAGACAGTTCCTTTTCTATTCGAAGGAGATCAGAACAATTGATTTAAAGATCATTAAAATATAAGTAAAAGAGGAAGTCTTTAAACGAGTGGGAACATTGCTTACTGGCAGCTGTTACTCAGCAAATCTTCATTTGGCATTTCCGGTGTGCTCGAAGTGGAAGCTTCCAAAGTGAAAAGCGGAAACAAAAACTCTTGTCTTTGGAATTTTTTTCTTTTCCTCTACCCTTTTCTGTGTGTACATACTTACTAAAATAGCCTCTCTTCTTTCTTACTTGTTGATGGTATGCTATGTTGAAATATGCTTGCTTTTTTTTTTTTCCTCTGATTTCCTCTTGATAAATATGTACATTTAGTAATGAAATATTAGAGTGTTAAAATATTGGATTAATTAATTTAGTTAAGTTATTATTAATAGAGATTGTTATAATTTGAATGGGAATATAGAGGAGACAGTAAAAATATTAAGCATTAGTTATTTAACAAGCTTAGAGCTCTCTAGACCAATATTATATTTCATTGTGTGGGTTTATCTGTGAATGTAATATATTTTGTAGTTAAGGTTACTTTATATTGAAGTTAAACTAGAGAAAAATATATACACTTTACTAATTAGTTAAGAATATAGCTACTTAATAGATTGATAGATCTTGGTCAATTTTAGTTACAGAACTAAGAATACTGAATGCCAATTTGGAATAATATATTTAGTATTGTACAACAACAAAAACAAATTTTAAAGGAAATGACTACTACAACTACCACTGCTTTGAAATCTGGTAGGAAGGTTAATCCCACAATAATGACCACTTTGGCAACAACTTCACCCATGGCACAAAAAACAATAGAGGAAACACTACCAACAGAGAAGTCAACTAGCATCTCGAATGCGAATATCCAAGCAATGTTCCTAACTTTACAGGACTCATTGACAAGATTGCAAGAAACAATGATTAAAAACCATAGTGAAACAAGGGCAGATATCAATGAATTGAAGGAAGAAATGGGGAAACTAAAGACAGAAATGAAAGCGGACATTTCCAAAGTAGAGGATAAAGTGGGGTGTTGCAGCAGGCCTTGGAGAAAAACGAAGTTATAATAAAAGAAGTAGAGAAAAGAACCGAACGAACAGAAAGGGAATTAGAAAGGGTGGATGAAGATCTCAAAAGCATGAGCAAAGAAATGGAGGACTCCCTTGTCCTCCTAGAAATGGACAAGGCAGTAACTTACCTAAGATTCCAAAATGTGGCAGAATCAAAAGAAGAAGACCTGGAATACTTGATGGCAGAAATACTGGCCGGTTTATTGAAGATGGATAAAGATGAAATTCAAAAAGAGTTTGATGAAGTCTACCGGTCAATACAAACTATGCAAGACGCCACAAATGTTCCAGGGAAGTACATATACGATTCACTAGAAGATGTGTTCGAGACATGATATATAGAACCTCAAGAGATAAAACAATAACCTACAAAGAGAAAGAAATTGTGATTCTTAAACAGATACCGAGGAGAATAAGGGAACAAAGGTGTGACTATAAATTTCTGGCAGCATATTTAAATAAAAAAGAATCACATTTAAATGGCTTATTCCAGAAGGAATGTTAGTGTCGTGGAAAGAGAGGAAAATCAAAATAGATACTATGGAAAAAGCCCAGGATTTTACGAACGGATGGTGGGCCCACAGGAGCAAAGTAGTAGGGAGAAATTGGACACAAAGTTTCAAGAAGAATACAGTGGACATAAAAATAGAACTGGAACGGTAGGAAACCAAGAAAATACCTATCCACAACAAAAGACAGAAGGAACTACATCAATACAAGCGCAAGAAGAGAGAGGAATTGTTACACGACAAAGAGCAAAACTAAACTAAATAGATGGGAGAAGAAAAAAATTACTATCAATAAACATAAATGGTTTAAATTCAACAATTAAGAGAAAAAGGATATTATCTAAATTAATTAAACATAATGCAGATATAACATGCCTGCAAGAAACTCATATAAAGAAGAAGGATGAAAAATATTTAGAATGCCCGAAATTAGGAAAGTTATTTACCACACCAGCAGATGAGGAGAAAAAGAAGGGAATTGCAGTATATGTGAAAGAGGATTTGAAATCTGAGCTAATATGGTCGGACTTAGAAGGAAGGACTCTGGGTTTGCAGATCTGGATTAATGATATTCCAATTCTTTTAGTAGTAATATATGCCCCAAATGGAGACCAAAAAGAGTTTTTTAAACACCTATATGGAAAATTGGTTGAATTGCAAAAAAGAAATATTTGTATGGTAGGGGACTTCAACTCCATTGCTGATTTCCAAAATGATCACAGTAATGCCGGGAAGAATAAAAAGGGGAAGAGAGAGCTCCCAAGATTTGTAGGGAAATGATGAAAGAGCTAAACCTGACAGATATATGGAGAAGATTACATCCTGAAAAAGACAATTTACATTTTATTCAAATCCCCACCAAACATGGACACGGATTGATATGGCATGGATGAGTGGGGAGATAGCAAACGAGACAAACGAAGTGGAAATTTTGCCTAATGAATGGGCAGACCATAATCCAATACAGGTAATATGGAAGGGCAGGGCAAAACCAAAGAAAAGATGGACCTTAAACACTCAATTAATAAGAGAGAAAGAATACATTAATAAATTAAAGGAGGAATTGAATTTTTTATTAAAGAAAATGATAATGGAGAAACTACGAAACAAAATGTCTGGGATACGATGAAGGCGGTTATAAGAGGCACAACAATCTCTTATAATGCCAAGAGAAACAAGGAAAAATATTCCCAACAAAACAAATTACAACAAAGAATTAAGGAGCTAGAAACCCTTCTACAAAATAACCCAAAAGAATCCAAACTGCAAAATCAGATAAGTATAGTCAAACACAAACTGAATTTAATTGATCAAGAGAAAATGACTATGAATTTGAACTTAACCAGACAAATCTATTTTGAACATGCCAACAAGCCAGGAAGATGGCTATCTTATAAATTGAAAAAAAGAAAGAGAAGAGATTGATATACCAGTTAATAGATAGCAAAAGGAGATACATACCAGGAAATAGAACAGAAAAAGAAATTATTCATAAATACTTTGAAGATTTATACAAAAGAGAGGATGTCAGTGAAGATAGAATAAGGAATTATCTAGATGAAGTTAAGGATAAGGCAATTGGGGAAGAAATGGCTGAACTATTAAATAAAGACATTACTGAATCGGAATTGAAATCAGCAATAGAGACCCAGAAAAATAATAAACCCCGGCCCAGACGGGATCCCAGGGGAGCTGTACAAGGCAATAGCAGATCAAATCGGACCACTTATGGTGGAAGTTTTTAATGACGTTTTACTAGCAGCCAGGATGCCGGACTCATGGAGGGGGGCACTGATTTCACTGATCCCGAAGGAGGATACAGATCCCAGATATATAAACAATTACAGGCCGATTTCACTCCTAAATACTGATTATAAAATATTCACTTCTATTATAGCAAACAGATTAAAAAGATTGCTAAACTTGTATATACATGAAGATCAAAACGGATTCCTTCCAACTAGGCAAATAAAGAATAATCTAAGAATAGTATTAGACGTACTAGAATTTTATGAAGCCCACCCAGAGAGACAAGTAGCACTCATGTTCCTAGATGCAGAAAAAGCTTTGATAATTTGAATTGGCAATTTTAATTCAAAAATTTATAATTTGAATCTGGGTACCAAATTTGAAAATATTATAACAACTATATATGATACACAACAAGCTAATATAATAGTGAATGGGGAATGCACCCGCCAATAAAGATAGAAAAGGAGTGAGACAGGGTGCCCACTCTCCCTGCTCTTCATATTAGCATTAGAGACATTATTAACACGAATTAGGTGGAATTCAGATATAAAGGGATTAACAGTTAAGAAAGAGGAATATAAATTGCAAGCGTTATGGATCGACATGATTTTCTTCCTTGAAGAACCAAAAGACAGGGGACCAAAATTGATGAGTGAATTAGAGAAATTTGGAGCAGTAGCGGGACTTAAAATAAACAAAAAAACAACACCAAATTAATGACCAAAAACCTAACAGAAAAACAGAAAATAGAACTAGAAGAAATAATGCATATACAAGTGACAAAAGAAAGTGAAATACTTAGGAATTTGGCTAACCCCACACTGTAAGACACTTAAAGAAAACAATTATGATAAACTGATACACCAGGTAAAGAAAGATTTAGAATCGTGGGGAAACTTCAAATTTCACTACTAGGCCGAATTGCTACTATTAAAATGAACATTCTCCTAAATTCTTGTACCTATTCCAAACGATCCCAATTAAATTACATAAAAAGTTTTTTGAAGAACTCAGTAGAACAACCCTGAAATTTATTTGGCAAGGGAAAAAACCCAGAATAAATGTAAAAGCAATGCAGGATATGAAGAGCAGGGGAGGGTTAGCATTTCCAAACTGGGAGTTATACCATATGGCCACCTCATTAGTTTGGTTGAAGGATTGGGTGAATTTAACCAATAAAATAATACTATTTCTAGAAGGCCATGATTTACAAAGGGGGTGGCATGCCTTTCTATGGGACGTAGGGAAAACCAGTCAAAAATATTTCCATAGACATTTAATTAGAGACGCACTATTAACAATTTGGAGGAAAATAAGGAAAAACATTATACAAAAGTACCAGTATGGATTTCAACAATGGAGGCAATGATTCACCCAAACAATTTGGAGCTTACCAAAATGATTAAATACAAAGACTTATTAGACCCACAAGGAAATTTGAAACCGAGGCTGGATCTTCAAGAGCAAGGACATAAAATTGATCAATGGGTTTACCTTCAGATTCAAAGCAGATATAAACAAGACAAAAAAAGAATTCGAATTAATAACAAACTGCAACAGTTAGATAAAATTTTATTAGGATCAAATAAAAAAAACATAACAAAATTTTATAACTACTTATTAGAAACAGAACTAGAAGAAGAAATCGTAAAAGGAAATATGATTGCTTGGAGTAAGAACGTAGGGCGCAGCATCACATTAGCGGAATGGGAGAAAGTTTGGGGCAGAAACAATAAGATTACCAAATCGGCAGCATACAAGGAAAATCTTTATAAAATGTTTTATAGATGGCATCTCCCCTTCGAGGTTAGCGAAGATGCACCCCAACATGAGTCCGCATTGCTGGAAGTGTAGGAAAAAGAAGGAACCTTTTTCCATATGTGGTGGTCTTGTGCAGAAACCCAAAAGTATTGGAAGAAAATCAAAACTTGGTTGGAAGAAATCACCAAAGAGCAGATCGAATACAAACCAGAGTCCTTCCTACTAGGGATTTTTGATAAGCAAATTTCCAAAAAAACCAAATACATAACAATACACATTTTAACAGCGGCCAGATTAGCCTTCGCTCAACACTGGAAACAACATCAAATTCCATCAGAAGAAATGATTATTGAAAAAATCTCAAAATGCACAGAAATGGATAAATTGACTTTGGCGCTAAAAACAAAGACACTTCACTATACTATGATAGCTGGAATTGTTGGTATAATTGGATTGACCAAAGATAAATAATATATTAGAAGGCATAAAAGAAAAGTATCAATACATAATAACGAGGTAACGATATAAGTTAAAAACAGGTGTGGTTATATGACACAAGTTAAGGTGATGAAAACAAAAGAAGATCTTGCAAACTGTTAAAATAAGAATACTTTTAATCCTGTAACCTCTTTCTTTCTTTCTTTTCTCAAAATTCTTTCCCTCTCTTCCTCTTCTCTCTTCTTTCTTTTTTTTTCTTTCTTTCTTTTGCTTATTTATGTATGTATTGTGACTGGTTTTAATTGTAAAAATTTAATAAACTATATTAAAAAAAAAAAAAGACTTGTGGACTTCAACTCCCAGAATTCCTGAGCTAACATGACTGGAGGAGGAATTCTGGGAGTTGAAATCCACAAGTCTTAAAGCCGTCAAGTTTGAAGACCCCTGCAGTAGATGCTTGGAAGATTATGAAAATTACAATTAACACCTCCAGGGACTCTGAGTTAGGGAAGGCAGACACATATGTTGCTAATAGAGCATGTGACATCTTTAAAATCACAGTATTCAGAAAGGTGGTCTAAGGATGGCTCAGATATACTTTTACAATATAACTCAGCTGCATCTTGTGCTTTTATGTTGCAAGGTCACAGAAATGTTCCTGAGCCACTGAGATGCCAAAAAGAATGAGAAGAAGAGGCTTGAAAAAGAAACAGCTTTTATTTTGGCCAAAGCAAAAGAACTGGGTGAAACTATTTCCATAACATACAGGCAGAATGCATGTAAGAAATAACTACTCCTCTATTAGTGTAGCCCAAAATCTTATACACATTTTTACCTCAAAGACAAAGTTTACCCAATCAGAGAAAAAGGTTCATTACCAATGTGGGTCTTTATCTTCAAAGCATTCTTTTTTCAGGCCCTGTCTCTGCTTGCTTTATCTATGGAGCATCCCTATAGCCTTGTTTTGGGGCAGTTTCCCTCCCTGGCCAAGTTATCTATGCAGTAGGATGCTTCCAGGTAACTCCTTACTGTGGTCCTGCTATCTATGAGGCAGGAAACTCCCTGCTCTGGTTACTTTATCTATGGAGCCTGATGTTCCTGGGTAATGGTTTTGTTTTCATTTTCTCTCCAATGATATGCCTAGCTTTGAAGCCAGGACGTGCCTAGCTTTTGAAGCCAAGAAGTGAGATAGCAAACTTTAATGTCAACCAGTATCAAGGCTACAATTTACCAAGCCAGAATTAATTCCTAACAACTAATTTCTAACAGTATACAGTAGCATAAGTAATTCATTAGCATAAGCAATTCATAACAAATAGCAAATATTAGTTTGATCACTATGCTCCTCCAATTTTTTTAAAGAATATCACGGGTGAATATATATTGTAAAGTTCTCAGTTATGTACAGTATATGGGTCCATAACTGAGAAATATACAATTATATTCACTCAATTCCTTTTGGAAGAAATATCCTTCTGGGTTCAGTTCAGTGGTGGGAATCAATTTTTTTTTACTACCAGTTCTGTGGGCATGGCAGGGGAAGGATACTGTAAAATCTCCAGCCAGGGGTGGTTTCTGCCGGTTTTCTGAACTACTCAAAATTTCCACTACCAGTTCTCCAGAACCTGCTGAATACCACCACTGATTCAGTTCCAAATGGGGGAAAAAACACTGGAAACATGGAAGGTGTTTGGAAAGATGGTTTAATGGTGGACAGGATCACATGTGCCTTGGAGCTCTTGGGTGAAGAAAAGGGAAGAGATGGTGAAATTCCCGGGTTTTATACCCTCTCTGGCTTTGAACTTTCTGGGGCACAAGAAGAGTATCCTGATTGGTTGCTGTCAGAGGTCATAGCTAGCTTTGTAGGTTGCCTGTATGCTAAGTTTAGTTGAAACTTGGTGGGTGGTGCAATGAAGGGCAATGAAATGGCTCTGCCTGAAGGAGGTATGTAGAATAGACTGGCCCAGGCCTTAATGGCACATTAACAAAGGTGGGAGGGCTGAGTTTCTGCCTCTCTGAGTTTCTACTTCTCTTTTAGGGGAAATATTCTGCCTTTTTAATATATCCTAAAATATTTCATTTTTCTAGGACAGGGGTGGGTTTTAACTTCCAACATTCCCTTCCCTTCTTCTACATGAATACTATTGGTATTTGAAAAATAGCTAGCACCTGAGTCAGCATTTAAAAGCCTTACCAGATAATTCTGTATCCCTTTTTCTTTTAAACTTAGTTCCATTCTTTATTATGCAGTTGCTATAAAGCATATTCAATTATCATCACGATAAAAAAGAGACAGCAAAATTCTGAATTTGCTTAAATTTGTTGATAAGCTATATCTATACTGAACTTTAATCTCAGCTATGATTCATCTTTGTAAATCACTTTGGCAAATTATCAGCTCATAAATCAATTACACTAAATCGAGAACAAGTTTACAGATAAAAGAGAAAGTACTTACATAGCAATGACCTTTGAGACTGATACAAGTTCCTTGTTATTACATGATGTGGTATCTCAGTGGTGGGATTCAATTTTTTTACTACCGGTTCTGTAGGCGTGGCTTTGTGGGCATGGCAGGGGAAGGATACTGTAAAATCTCCAGTCAGAGGTGGTATTTGCCGGTTCTCTGAACTACTCAAAATTTTCACTACCGGTTCTCCAGAACTGGTCAGAACCTGCTGAATACCATCTCTGGTAGTATCTCCCCATAATATTAAATCTATTATGCTAAGCCTATAATAGTCTCATATTGGATGTCTCAAGAGGATGCAGAGCTGTAGATACTGTATACCCTTTTATCTGTATTTGAAGAAGCACAGATAGGAAGTGATGAATGAAATATAATCCTTTTCCTAAATGAAGAGACAATATGTCAAACAAGTTAAATTCTTTAACAATATGCCAAAAAAGTTAAATTCTCATCAAAATAGCCTAGTGCAATGTAATTATCAGTCTCCGTATCTTCTTTGCCAATCACAAGTTAATTCTGAAACAAACCAGAAAATATTAAGCTCAATAAATAATTGTATTCCCTAATAATTATACAGTAAAGACTCTCCATTTTACCTGTCCTCCATATCCATCATTTCCATGCAGTTACTGATTTGCAAATAAATACCAAAATAACTATACTCAGGAAAACTATGCACAAAATACATATATTGAAAATTATACATTAACAAAATTACATTAGGCCATAAACAGTGGCAAAAATATGCCTAATTTAAAAAAGTGGACTGCTTTTTATATTTTTAAAAAATATGCATCCATTTTTGTATGAATGTTTGGGTTTTTCTTTTTACAGGCTAATGAAGAATTAGACAAAGGTATATTTGCCATCAGGTAAATAAGAAATTATTACAACTACATGCTTGTATCAGTACTATATCTAAACACAAATTCTATAAAACCAGGGTGGCTGTTGAAGTTTCAACCAATGTGTGAAGAAGAAATATTTCTGATCATACCCTCTTCTATTAGAAGGTTTCAGTATGCATGTTGAAAAATAATCACAGATGTTGTACTGAAGAAAGGTACTATACATATGTGCACATACATTCTGCAAGGTCAAATATTGGTTTAGCACATCTGGATAATTCAGTAAATGGGAATATTTATCACCATGCCTAGTTAATACATTTTCAAAAACTCGCCATATACTGAATTAAATGTGACTTCTGTATCCTATCCAAAATGTAAAAATATATATTTTTTTATAAATTTAAGTGTAGAATAATTCTATATTTACAGTAACTAAATTCATTGGATTAATAAATAGACATATATTGTATGCCATCTTACAAGGATGTTTGTCATTCAGTAGTGAAGATGAATTATATTTCTTTCCATAAATTCAAAAATGATGAAATGGAACATCTCATATTCAACATAAATTCTTGTATCAACTAAATCAAAATGTTGTACAACTGGAAAGTAATTCTGCACACTTACAAATGATGCAAATGAAAAACAGTCTTTTTATATTCTTCTCTCTTTCTTAAAGATAAATAAAAATTAACACCTCTAATTTGATAATTCTATGTTTAGAGCACTGAAGGTTTAGAGCACTGAGCACTGAGGTTACAAAACTCTGTCGGTGTTTTTACTTCAATAAAGCTTTGAGTGAAATACTCCCTCAAAACAAAATCATAACATGGCCTCCATCACTTCTAAACAGTGTGGTGACTGACCTGATCAAAGTGGTTTCTGACCATTGGGATTTATGCTGGGAAGCCAGTTTTTTCAAGTCAGGAATGCCAGTCTTATCTTAACATTTCATGAGGTAAAACACATCACCTCCTTTGTACAAAGTAGAGCACTCAAAGAATGTGCCTAATGTGGACTACTTATAGCCCTGATTTTTTCTTAGAAGTATAAGTTGATACATTATCAATAGATACCAAATAATTTATAATGTTTCTAGAAGATATAGAATGACCTCATCCTGCCTTTCATTTAAAAGTTTAGCTACTGGGGTAGTTACAGAGAAGGGTCAATCTTTGGTCCCTGCAGATAAGCCACAGCCTCTAATCTCAAGCTAATTAAGAATCACTGAACACATGGAAGCTACTTGGAAGAGTGTGAAAAGAATTATGTTACAGAACACCACTGATGTGTGAAATGCTAGGGGAACTATAAAAAAAATTCTTGCAGGAATGAAGTGAAACAATATGCATAAGAACAAAAAATTCATACAAGAGATGATTTCTGAAAAAAAAATGAAAATGAACAAAATATTATATAAATATTATATCAGAGAGAAAACAATAATTGCAAGAATATAATGACAGAACAAAGAATTGTTGTAATAAAGAGGCCGAGAAATGGCAGAGTGCTTATGGAAATTTAAAAAAAACATTTTGCAAATGAAAGTGGCTAAACAAAAAGCCTTTAGCAGAATAATAGAATTAAGTATAATTGTGATTAAATTATTATATAGGGTGAAATTGAAATGAGAGAATGCTGAAAAGAATATTTTAGAGATTTGCATGGGAAATACAGGGATAATGATTCTTTTATGGTCTTTTTCAAGACTGTCAATATGATTTAATTTAAATGGACTTTGGGAAAGTGATTGAACTAATGGGATTTTCCATATTTTTTCTACTTGTTTTTTCTATGCTGGGGCTCAGCTGATTGTTTGCTCTGTATTTTTTGTACTTCTTATACATTGATTATATTTATTTATTTTCTAGCCCATTTTGTAGTTTGGATCGGTAGATATAAGATTTATATGGGATACATTTTTATGCTTACTGTAAATACCCAGAGTCATATGTTGGGCAATGCAAACAATAATAAACATTAGTGTCTAAGAAAGTGTTTGGAAAAAAGAAATGTAATGCTTTAAGGATATTGGAAAATGGTAAGATTGCACATGGTGTGCAATCTTAAAATGTGAAAGTGGCACTCTTTAGAATGATATATATGATTTCTTCATTGTATGTATAAAGACTAGATTTGCATCTGACTTCAAAGAAGAATGCCAATATTGTTTTCCTATACAAAGGGAATTGTAGCAAGAGTGAATAGAAAAACTACGGAAGAAGTGGGGAGGGAATGGAAGTTTTACAATATCCTTCCCCTGCCAAGCCCACAAAGCCATGCCCACAGAAGTGGTAGTAAAAAAAATTGAATCCCACCACTGCTGCGTTGATTATGGCAGATGTTTTGGGAGGAAGATACTTCTTGATTGAATCAGAAACTAAGAAAAAGGGATGCTTTTTGAATTTTTACTAATCAGATATAAATTACAACCAGGCAATTATCATAAAGAGCCAGAGAGATTATCAGAATGCATTGAACAATAATTAATGATGATGACAACAACACATATATTGACTTTGATACTTTGATACAAGATAAGTAGACTATCATCTTTCTAATGGAAAGGGGTTTGTGGATTTAAGCCAAGTATTAAGGCTATCCACACTACTTCTTGGTTTAGAGCTCATCTGTTTGACAATTTCCAGACTATAAAGTGCTATGATTCTAAAATCAGGAATATTGAAATCAGGCCCAGGTAATAATGCTTGTTTTCCATTCTATATTAAGCAATAAGCCAGCCATCACCAAAGATGAATATTAAATAGCCATAAAAATGGCACATAGAATTCTAAGGGTATTCCACAATTTGAAAGGCACCCCTTGATAATCAGGTAGAGAACGTGGAATAATATTGGCATGTACATTCATTTGTACTCTCCTTAATGGGTATATGGCTCTATGCATTATTCAGAAAGTGGCTATCAATCATTATTTATTGACTTGGCCACTAAATGAAATATTATAATGAATGTAGCGGTCCAATAAGTGGTCTATACCAACCAGTGTTTTGTGTGTTGTTATTGTGTAGATCTTGTGATCTTTTGGGAGATGAATTTTATCTGTTTTGCACCAATATTTTCTGAAGCTGATTGAGAACTTTCTTCTTTAATGAGATCTACTGAATGTTAAATTAATTGTTTTAAAATAATGCTTCTGCACCAGTGCTTCCTGCATTAAATGAATTGAAGTACAGTAAGGAGAAGAATCTTACAGATTCCAGCTGTATTTTATAAAAGAAAGATTCAGCTTAATGGAAAATTTCATATTTAGCACAAATGTGATTGCCTATTTATTCTGCACAGATTTTTTCACTAAAATAGTTACAGCTTGTAAATGAAAGTTGCATTTTTGCCTGCTTTGCTGTATATTGAGTTCTGTGCTTTGTTTTAAGATAGAAGAGCTCCTAAATAGGAGAAAAATCATAGGACAATGTCATTTTTGTTAGTGCAAAAGACTCAATTTTTAAAAAACACTTTCATAGTGTATATATTTTAAAATAAAGAACAGAAAGCAACTTCTTGGGTAGAGAGGTTAAGTAATTAAAATGCGTTCTATTTGGATTACTATCCTGATGTCCTTTATTATAATAAAATAATTATGCATAGAACTATACAGTTCCGGACTGGTGCCATATTTATATAAGTCCATAACAGCCCCTGGGAAAGAACTTGTACTCAGTAAAGAAGACAGAACTGGAGAATGGATACAAAGGAACAGAAGAGGGTGGCAAAGCTCCCTGAGAAGTCTGCAGAGAAGGTAGACAGAGACTATGGTCTTTTGATGTGTACCAAATTTGAAGAGATGGACAGTTTAGTCACTTTTACCAAGAAATGCTGCTATCTTAATTCTTCCTCAATACCTGAAGAATTAGCCCCATGTAGGACCACTTAAGCAACAATCCATTGAACCTTGAACAGGAGAATTAAAATACTACATGGACATCAGTAATAAAGACTGGAATAAAGTCTTCAGAGAGTTAGCAAATATGAGAGTGCACACCTCTGTCACCTCACCAGACACTGTTGATTAAATTTATGCAGTTCCAGAAGTACACATCTGTTTAAGAACACTAATTATGTTTCTGACAACTTTCTGACATTTACTGGGAATGGAAATTGAGCCTGCTAGCTAAAGCAGTTTGGACTTGTAATCAATTAGCCTTTGGCTCACAAGGCTTTGACTTCCAGCTGGACTTCCATCGCTGTCGGAGCAAGGTCCATGATCACTATGGCTTTGCTCTGAACTCAACCCATTGGAGGGCCCGAATCAAGGCCAGAACCACCTTGGAGGGGTGGTGAAGAAAGAGGGACTACTGGCAGGTAGAGGAGAGTTGCATCTCTCCTCCCTGACATGGAAAGTCCCCTCTTCCAAAGACGAGCTGTAGCAGCAACCAAAATGGCTGCCATGAAGATGGGTCTAAAAACCTTTCGCTCCTGTGCAGGAGCGAAAAGACAGTGAACAGTGTGCAAACTGGGTGAAAATACTTCTGAATTGTCAAAGGTAACCCCGATAAAAATATCAGGAAAGAGAGCTCACAAGGACTTTGGGAATTGGCAGTGATCTATTATGGGAGAAGAATGAATAGAATATAAAGAATTCAATTTAAAAAAAACCCAAAAGATGGGAGGAAAACAAAAGAAAGAGAACTTTCTAAAAGAATATTTGAAAATTAGAATTGGTGATTGTACAGGATTTGGCATAGGATAGGCATTATTTAAATGCTGTGATTGACTGATTAAAAAAATGGAATATATAATTAACTTTTGTAAATATCAGCAAATTTGATGAAAGGCTAAAGAAAAGGGGGAAAATGTTGGAAAGTGGAAATTGATTTAAGAGTGCTACTTGCTGTTAAAAGAAAAATCCTGCAGATCCCTAAAGTTTTGAAATGACCTAATTAAACTAGATACCCTCTTGGACTATTGAAAAGAGTCAGATGGATTAAATCTGGGACATAAAGATTCTTGAATATTGGACAGTTTGGAAAGTGACGCTGGTTTAAATAAAGACTGTGGGACAATTGGAAATAGAATAAACAAAAATAAAGATGAGTAAAATATGCGGAGATATTGGTTCTGGAACTACAGGATACAATAGATATGACAAACAGAAGATTTGAGGACATTTTGAACAAAATATAAAGCATGGAAAAAAATCTGGAAATGGAGACGCAAATTACAGAAGGAAAACAGGAGACACAGAAGGAGGAGGAGTTAATTAGAAGAGAAGTCAGCAAAATGGAGCAGAAGGAACAACAAATAAAAGATAAGAAAAAAAAGGAAATAAAATTTAAAATGCTAACGATTGATGTAATAAACCAAGGGGAGAATAGCCTACAGGAAAAGCAACAGGAAAGGGAACTTCAGAGAGAACATTTCGAGAGGATAAAGGTAGAATTAGATAATTGGAAAAAGAGTCAGTTGACCATAATAGACAAAAGAGAAATGATTAAGAGGAAGGGTTAAAAAATGATAGAAAATGGAAGACAAGCTACAAAGAGATTAATTAATGCATTAATGAGAGTTAGAGATGATGGCTGGAGAGGGGAAAGATAAGGATCCCACATGAATGGGTGTACTATAATTTAAGATATATAAGACCTTAGTATAGAATTATTATGTAAGTTATATAACTGTTAAATGTAATATGAATAAAGTCAATATTATATGGTAAGGAAAGAAATGACATGTGGAATCTGATAGACAGAAAAATAATATAGTATATGATAACAGATAAAAGTGATTATATTATTAGAATTGTACAATTTGTTAAATGAAAATAGAATGGAAATTATGATTGTGTATTATAATGAGATTCGAAAGGGACTTTGTTTTAAAAAACAAAGATGGCATAATTAACAACTAAAAAGGGGGATAAATAATGGGTAACATAAATTAATATGAATTTATGAATGACTAGTTGAATTATATTATAAATTTGTTAAACATTGCAGATATGACAATTAATATAATATTTATAATGAAGCGATGTTAAGAATATGGAGAGTGACATAAAATAATATATGGAAATATTGAATATTAAAGATTGATAATATATATTAATATCAAACTAGATAAGAAAGTTAATAGCACCAATATGAAACTATTGTCATGTTTGTAGATAAAATGTAAAATAACCTGGAACCACACTGTTCACACAATTATGTGTTTGTAGAAATAAAAAATGTATTTTTTTAAAAAAAAAGTTTTATGTTTTTATATATGTTTTAGTTTTCCTTAAAAATCAGATTTAAAAACTCAGGAAAATAACAAACCAGCAGCACATGAGGACAATTCATATAAATAACCAGCATGACAAAAGTCAGTTTTTTTAAAAAAAATTAGCCTGTAGGAATCTCTCACTGCCAGATGACAATACCAAATTCTTCTCTATATAGAATCCCAAAGGAGAAAGGCTAGAATTCCCGTAAGGAGTATGAATTATGCCAGCAATTCATGAATTATGCCAGTGATTTAAGTGATTGGAAAAATAATAGATATATTTGTAATGTTAGTTCTCTTTCAATGCAAAGTAGCTCATATTACATGGGATAGTATAGTACAAAGGTGTGTAAGTTAGTATTTAGTAATTCTGTATTTAGTGAGAAAAGTGCATAAAAAGTTACCTTAATGCAAATTGATCCCTCTGTCTGAACTAACAGCCTCACTGGTCAACCATGAAGCATATATATATATGAAGAAAAAAACATTCTGGCACAGCGTAGGCTAACACCAAATTTAAAACAGAAACGGCTGTGAAAGTCTGACTCACAGACGAACACTATACAGAAGCCTGATGATGGCAGGTGAGATTCTGCCAAAAGTTGCTACAACTTTAAAAGCACAACTATAATGACGTGGGAAAATACCTGAACAAAGCTGAATACCATACATATAAATACCCGCGAAAACTTAAGAAAAATATATATATATATATATATATGATATTCAGCTTTGTTCGGGTATTTTTCCACGTCATTATAGTTGTGCTTTTAAAGTTGTAGCAATGTTTCGACAGAGCTTCATAAGCTTCATATGCATATATATATATGCATGTGTGTGCATATGAGTTGTGATGTCTCAATTTCCACAAACCACCCCTTTTCTATCTATATTTTAAAAAATAATCTTTCAGAATTTAGTTTATCCGAACTAACAAAATACATAAACTATTTAGTCTTTTGTCTATTTTTCACAGTAGAAATTCTAATTCCTCAGCTAATTTCTGTTTTTATTCAATCTGAATTCTGCTTACCATAAATATATTATCCATAAACTATGTAGAAAATAGGAGGATATATGCTATTAAAGTGGAAGATGAAACTGGTATTGTTAATCAACGGAATGTCAGTTAACAGTCAAACCAAATATAGAGATATGAAAATGTGAAAACATGTATATTTAATGACTTATAAAATATAATTTTATAAGCTATAAAATATAATATAATGATGAAAAGGATAGAGATATGAAAATATGTATATTAATGTATATTAAGGATCTATAAAATATAATTGTAATGAATTATGAGGACTGTAAGGAGATGAACATCAGTTTCTAGGATGAATTTGAATCGATTAATTATTTTCTTTCTTTTTTTCATTGAAATGTAAAATATTTTAGATGTAATCTAAGGGGAAAGCACCATGTGGAATCTGATTGAAAAGTGATTTATATTATAATATAGTTATTAGGAGATGAATGTTATAATTGTTGAAGGGGACAATTTAAAAGCAGAATATTTAATGGGATTTGAAAGGGAATTATTTACAAGATATGTAGGTGACACACTCTAAATGGTAATTATATGGGAAACCTTTTGTAATATTTGAAATGTAAAGGAATTTTTTGGGAAATGGTGATATAAGAATATGTAGTGAAATTGTTGGAATTCCGGTTTGCAAGGCTTCGGCGGCGGCAGGAATCGGCGATCATGCACGGTTCCTGCTGCGCTCGCCGCCGAAGTGCCTCCGATCCAGCTGGATCTGGAGGATATGGTTGCCCCGTACAGGCAACCAAAGATAGAGGAGATCCGGGTAGGGGTTTGGGGGTATCGCAAACCCCCTCCTCAGCCAGCTAAACTCCTTTTTCCCAGGGCGGTGGAGCAGCGGTCAGCAATGGCCGCCACAAAGAAGCCTGCAGCTGGGTAAGATTGTGCAGGAGGAAGTCAGAGAAAGTGAAAGTTTTTGGCTGAACCGGGACAACAAGGAACCTTTAAACACCCTGGAAATTTAATCGCTTGAATGATACATTGTTTCCCAGGAAGACTGTGAAAGCGGCGGAAGAAAATTGAAAGGGAAAGTTATTTTCTCTCACTCTCCCTCCCCATGGAAATAGCAGATGGAAATCGGAAAAACCTGCTTGGGCACAGAAGGTAACTAAACTTGAAATTTAAAGCCAAGGGGATAAAAGATTTCTGAACATTGGAATTAAAAACTAAAATCTTTTTGCTATAAGTGGGAGGGAAGAGGTAAAGAACTTATTTTAAGATTGTACTGAAGGAGACTGCTTGGAGTTTATAAGACCAGAAATAAATGGCCATAAGACTTCTAAAAAATTACTTTGGAACTGTGTAATTGAATTCTACTCCAGGAAGAGAAAATATAAAAAGAAGAAAGTGCTAAATGAAATAATTTGTACTGATTTGGATTGCTTTGTGACTTTGGGATTTTTGGGAACTATTTCTTGAAAGATTAAAAACATTTGGGTTGTTCTTAAGAAAAAAAATGGCATTATCTGTTGAAGTATTGCAAATGGAATTTCAAAAGCTAAAAGAAGAGGAACAAGAAGGCAAGAGCTCTTCTGGATCTATTTTTCACTTTTTAGAAATGGCGATTTCTACCTACCAAGAAATACAACAAGAAGGCTGGGATGAAGAAGAAGAAGTCATCTTTAATGGACAAAAAATCATAGCTCAAAAGAACTCAAAAGAATCTTAGTTGAGGAAGAAAAGAGAAAGGGGGGAAAAAAATGGAGAATTCAGAACTTAAAAAAGCAACCAAGAAAGGGAAAAATAAGATGAAAAATCGATACAATGTCAGAAAGCAACAGAAAAGAGAAATACAACAGAGAGGGAAGATTAAGAGAGTGGAGTTTGAGAGATGGGGGGGGGCAAAAAGGCTAGAATTGATAAGAAAGGAAGGGAAAAAGGAAAGAGAAGTCATAAAGGTTTAAAACAAGATGTTAAAAAACAGGTTTTTTTTTCAGAGACAAAGGGTAAAATATAATTTAAAAAATGATTCTGCAAAAGTACATGAGATTGTATTGTAGATATTAGTATTTGAAATCGAGTTAGAAAACTGAAATATTATATGAGTTAATAATGCATTAAAGGGAATGTATAAAAATTTTAAGATTTAACAATAGAGTTTAACTTCCTATGGAATATTGTTTTTACTATCTTATAAACTTAATTCTCTTTTTTTTTGTTTTATTATTCTAAAATGTAGTACTTAGAATGTACTAAGCAGAATCAGTTTGGAAAGTATGTATTATTTTAAGTGTTAAATTTAGGGGAAAGATAAAAAGTTGTCATACTTTAACCAGTGATTACAGGAGAAATATTGTATTAGAAAGAAAAGATAAATAGATAATTGAAAGAGAACAGACAAAAGATGCAAGTATAATTATCTAAACGGAGATGAAATAAATAAAATAGAATTAAGAGAGTGAATGAAGAGAGAAAATATATAGAAAATATAGAATGTTAAATAAGATATGAAATAGTATATTAAGTGAGCATGAATTTGATTTATGTCTGTACAAAAAGATGTAACCCGGGGTAAGCCGCTTTCCAAAAAGAAGTTTTATGTATTTATGTTTTGTGTTTTGTTTGTCTATGTTTGAATTAATAAAACGCTAGAAGAATATTGGAAGAGAATAATGAAATTGTAAATAAGACAGATGGATACAATATATGAATATATACAATCCAAGGCAAAAGAAATATAATTGAATAGAAGGAAAGGGAGAAATAAAGAGAAGTTGGGAAAAGATATGAAGTTGAACAGATAAGATAAATATACATATTAAACTGTGCTTGTATGGAAATGTGATAATTTGGAATTATCCTTTCTTTAAATAAGATGTTTTATTTGTTTTTCAGAAAAGATGTCCTATGTTATTATATTCTACGTTTTGTTTGTCTGTGTATTGTTTTTAAAAATTAATAAAAAAATTTTTTTTTAAAAAAAAGAATATGTAGTGAAATTGTAAACAGGACAGAAAAAAGTATAAGTATAATGACTGTGAAGATATGGAAATTTTGAAAAGGAAATGAAATAGGTCTGGAAATGAATGAGAAAACTATAAAATAAGCCCGAGAAAGGTATTTAAGTAAAAACAAATAGAGAATATATAAAGTAGTGATAAGATAAGAAACTGAATGTGAAAAATAAATATGTAACTGAAATTATATCTGTATGGAGATGTGAAAATCTGGAACCATGTTGTTCACTAAAAAAGATGTTCTATTTTTCTTTTTGTTGTGTGAAAACCCAAATAAAATTGTTTAAAACAAAAAACAAAAAAATCAAGAGCTCTAGAGCTGGTACACGCAGATTTAGTCGGGCCAATGCAAGCCAGTTTGGGAGGAGTAAAGTATGCACTGGTCATTGTAGATGACCAGCAGATTTGAGTTCTGCTATTTACTAAAGAGTAAAATAGAGGTGCTACAGAAATTTAAGCAATGGGTAAGCTTCGTAAACAAGGAGATATAAACAACAGGTATGTCAGCTGCAAACTGACAGAGGTTCAAGAATTCATGTCAGCAAGTTTTCAACAGTGGTTGGGACAGTTAGGAATAAAACACAGATGCACTAATCCATACACAGTAGCTGAGAATGGTGTAGCTGAGAGGTGGAATGGAGTCTTACGAACAAAGACTCATTGCTGGAGGATTCTGGCCTGAGCAGGTCATATTGGGGTGAAGCCATGTTGACTGCTAATTATTTAATCAATAAGCTGTGGAGTTCATCTATTAATGATACTCCATATGCAGTGCTATACGGGAGAAAACCATCTCTGGCACACTTACGGGTGTTTGGGAGCAATGCATGAGTGCATATTCCAAAAGCAATCAGGAGAAAAGGTCAATCAATGTCTAGAAAGCTCAGGTTATGGGCCATGAGCCTGGCTCAAAGAGCTTTAGCGATGGGAGCAAAAGAATAGTAATTTCTAGGTCTGCAAGTTTTGCAGAGCAAAATTGGAAAATAATTGATGACAATTTTGGGAATGATACATTTAGTGATGGTGACCCACTTAGTGATGGTAACTCACTTAGTGACAGTGTCAGGGTTCAGGAAAGAACTAGAAAAGGAGTTAGGAGAACATGATGACTCAGATATGAAGCCAGAGAGGGTTGAAACACAGGAGCAGTCAATGCCACACAGGTCAGAGCAATGAAACAAGGGGATTCCACCTGACAGGTATTCTGCTAATAAAAGTAAAGGTGTGTAATACATGGTATGAGCCAAGGAATTATAAGGAAGAATTGGCATTACCTAAAATTAAACAAGTGAAGTGGAAAGAAGCCATGGACAAAGAAATGAAATCCATGGGTGAATATAAAGTGTTCACATCTATGACTTTGCCACAGGGTTGCAAAGCCGAAGGATGTAAATGGCTATACAAAAAGAAAGTACTATCTAACAATGAGGTTCAATGTAAGGCAAGATTAGTGGCACAAGGTTTTTCACAAAGGAAAAACATGATGAAGTATTCGCGCCTATGGTAAAGAGTAAAAGCATAAGGTTGGCAGTGTCATGTGACTGTAAAATTTGGCATTTTGATATAACCACAGCATTCTTCAATGCAGAATTAGAAGAAGAAATTTACATGATTCAAGCACCAGAGTATGAAAGTAAAAAGCCTAACACTGTGTATAAATTGAACAAAGCCATTTATGGACTGAAGCAGTCAGCCAGGAATTGGAATATATGTTTAGATATGGCATTGAAGGGTCTTGGGTTCAAGAGTTGCAAAGCTGATGGTTGCGTATATACTGGAAAGTTACAAGGTGGGGATTGTCAATTGTTAGCATTTGTAGATGATCTCTGTTTCATTGCAAAGGATTTGTCACAGAAAAAAAGAATTTGGCAATCAATTAAAGAAATTTTTTGAATTAAAATGTTTGAGTGAGGACAAAAATGACAAGCCATTGAGTGGAATGCACCATGGTAAGAATATTAAGTTATTTGTGTTTATGTCTATTGTGTTTATGCCTATTCCAGTCATGAAGGGAGGAGTGTCACAGTATATGAGAGTTCACGAATTGGAATAGACATGGTAACAGGTCAGCCAATGGGGACTGTTTGGTGACCCATTGGGCTCAGAGCCTGGGCATGGCTTAGGATTACTGGTCTGTATATAAGAGTTAGTTTGTCCTTGGATCTTTGCTTCTGTGTTTGTATTACTTCTGTGATTATGACTTTTGGATTCTGAGTTCTGCTTCTGGGTATTGTATACATGCATCATATTTTATATTACTGTATATAAACAAGTTTCTTTTATAAATGAATCCTGCTGAATTATTTACTTGTGTGCTGGCTGGATTGCTGCAAACTCTGACAATGTCCATGTTAAGCAAGTTCAGCTCTTTCCTCAGAGCAGTCATCAGTAAATAAGATGTAAAATAGAATATCAGTTGGCAAGCTTGGCCAATAGAGAATGAAGTTCATAGTAAAAAAAATCATCTCAGTGAATTAGCTGGGAGAAGAGATTTGAACAGAAAAGAGGAAAAGTGGATTGAATGCAGATGCATCAGTGGAGAACAAACTCAGAAGGAGAGTTCAAGTAGCCAAGCAGAAGGCAGTGAGAAAAACCACTGCATTTTTAAAAGGCAGCTGTGGCACTGGGCATTTTGACAGAGTTTTTGGCAAAATTTGGTTTGTTTAAATATGTTCTTCAGTCTGTGTGTGAAAAAGGATGAACTGCTAATTTTGAACAAGCTTCTCAGGACATGAGGCAGTTCATCCTGTAGAGTTCCATAGCTTAGTATTGTTTAATCTCAGTATTTCTTTCTGTATCGTTGCTATTTTTCAACTACAGGTACAAGTTCTTATTCTTGTCTGTTCAGAAATAGAGGTTTGATAAGCTTCTTTTTGAACTTGTGAAGGAGGGGTGGGGAACATTGCCTCCTTCTGGTTGCAGATTGTTTAAAGTGAATTGTAAAGAAGCTGGAAAGATTCTTTCTCTGTGGAGATCACAGGAGTCACTTCTTGAATGGAGAACAGCATCTGAGTTAAAATACAGATGAAATTCGAAAAATTAGAATATCATGCAAAAGTTCATTTATTTCAGTAATGCAACTTAAAAGGTGAAACTAATATATGAGATAAACTGATTACATGCAAAGCAAGATAGTTCAAGGCGTGATGTGTCATAATTGTCATGATTATGATTTACAGCTCATGAAAACCCCAAATCCACAATCTCAGAAAATTAGAATATTACATGCAATCAATAAAACAAGGATTGTACATAGAACAATATCAGACCTCTGAAAAGTATAAGCATGCATATGTACTCAGTACTTGGTTTGGGCTCCTTTTGCAGCAATTACTGCCTCAATGTGGCGTGGCATGGAAGCTATCAGCCTGTGACACTGCTGAGGTGTTATGGAAGACCAGGATGCTTCAATAGCAGCCTTCAGCTCTTCTGCATTGTTTGGTCTCATGTCTCTCATCTTTCTCTTGGCAATGCCCCATAGATTCTCGATGGGATTCAGGTCAGGTGAGTTTCCTGGCCAATCAAGCACAGTAATCCCACGGTCATTGAACCAGGTTTTGGTGCTTTTGGCAGTGTGTGCAGGTGCCAAGTCCTGCTGGAAAATGAAGTCAGCATCCCCATAAAGCTCATCTGTGGAAGGAAGCATGAAATGCTCCAAAATCTCCTGGTAGACGGTTGCATTGACCCTAGACTTAATGAAGCACAGTGGACCAACACCAGCAGATGACATGGCTCCCCAAATTAACACAGACTGTGGAAACTTCACACTGGACTTCAAGCATCTTGCAGTGTGTGCCTCTCCATTCTTCCTCCAGACTCTGGGTCCTTGGTTTCCAAATGAGATGGAGAAGTTGCTCTCATCAGAAAAGAAGACTTTGGACCACTGAGCAACAGACCAAGTCTGCTTTTCTTTAGCCCAGGTAAGATGCTTCTGACATTGTTTGTTGTTCAGGAGCAGCTTGACAAGAGGAATACGACATTTGAAGCCCATGTCCAGGATCCCTCTGTGTGTGGTGACTCTTGATGCACTGACCCCAGCCTCAGTCCACTCCTTGTGAAAGTCCCCAACACTTTTGAATGGCCTTTTCCTGACAATCCTCTCCAGGCTGTGGTCATCCCTGCTGCTTGTGCACCTCTTTCTTCCACACTTTTCCCTTCCACATAACTTTCTATTAATGTGCTTTGATACAGCACTTTGGGAAAACTTCTTTTGCAATTACCTTTTGAGGCTTTCCCTCCTTATGGAGGTTGTCATTGATGGTTTTCTGCACAACTGTCAGGTCAGCAGTCTTTCCCATGATTGTGATTCCCACTAAACCATACTGAGAGACCATTTAAAGGCTCAGGAACCCTTTGCAGGTGTTATGGCTTAATTAGCTGATTAGAGTGGGACACTTTGAGCCTAGAATATTGAACCTTTTCACAATATTCTAATTTTCTGATATTGTGGATTTGGGGTTTTCATGAGCTGTAAGCCATAATCATATCAATTATGACAAATCATGGCTTGAACTATCTTGCTTTGCATGCAATGAGTCTATCTCACATATTAGTTTCACCTTTTAAGTTGCATTACTGAAATAAATGAACTTTTGCATGATATTCTAATTTTTTGAGTTTCACCTGTAGTTCTGTGATTTAATCTTATGCCTTCTTTAACAACTGTAGTAAAAATAATTTCTCCTTAACATAATATATGAAATCTAGATTAAGACTATTTATTAAGTATGCAGAATTGCTGACTTTAAATCCCCAGGAAAGAAGACCTTGTTTGTTTCCTTCTCTTTGACTCAGTTGTTTTTTCTCTACATGTTCCACCATCTACTTCCTTCCCATATGGTTCTAGAGGGTTACCCCTTCACATATCCTACATCAACGCTAATAATAATCCATGTTATTTAATTATTATAATTTTGCTATTGCCTTAGAGCACACACCCAATTATTTCACAGGTCAGTTATCTTTAAAATAAATTTCATTGCTTGATTTTTAGATTCCAAATATCAACATGTCTCACAACTAGCTATGTGGCTGGGAAAAACAAATGTATACTCTTGTTCTTTTTTATAGCCTGTTGTTTCAGCTAATATTTAATTATTAAGCTAATTCAACAGAATGTGAGAAAATGCTTGTTCACGAAGAGTGCAAAGTTTAAGAAATATTTGTAGAAATGTTTTTGCTACACTTTTTTCAGACATAAATTGAATCTTCTTTACCTGAAAAGATGCTGTTAATAATAAAGGTGCTGATAATATTGATAAATAACCACAGAGAACATAGAGATAATGTTTCCCACAATAAAAAATAGATGGGAAAAAGGGAAATTTCCATCAAAGGTTATAAGAAACAATAAGACTAAAGTTTTAAAAAATTAATAGAATGTAGAATCCCTGTAGTGAAAATCCAATTATAAATATAAACCATATCATATCACTTTCACTACCCAAGAAATCAGAATTAGGAATAACAGAGTAGAAGGGACCTTGGAGGTCTTCTAGTCCAACCCCCTGCTGAAGCAGGAGACTCTATACTATTTACAATAATGGCAGACTAGTCTCTTCTTAAAGTCTCCATGATGGAGCACCCACAATTTCTGAAGGCAAGCCATTCCACTGGTTGATTGTTCTTACCGTCAGGAAAGTTCTCCTTAGTTCTACAGTAGGTTGCTTCTGTCCTTGGTTAGTTTCTATTCCTCTTCTCAGGTAGAAGTACAGTCAAGGGGGTTATTCCTAATTATTCTTGATTGAATCTGGGGAGCACTCCACCAAAAAGCCAGTTTTGTTTGTCCACAGGAGAAAGCACACCAGGATGTAGTCATTCTGAAGAATTCTAAGGGGAAAACAATTTTTAAAAACCCTTCAAAATTTGATCTCACATTTTACAATGTGGAGTAGTGTTTTTTCTATCATTTCCAGACCTATCATTATGACTATATATATGTTTGTATAGATTTTAAATACTGGATATTTTACCCATAAGTATTTATTTTATTTAAAACATTGATATGGCTACTCATATTAAATCAAACTCTGGACATCTCATAACTTGTGGATAAAAAAATATACAAGCAATAAACCAAAAACAGAAACACTTAATTTAAATAATATTGCTAAACAATAATTGGCAGAAAATTTGTAAGGAAAATATAAGATAACTGTAGGATCGTGATGGCGAACCTATAGCACACATGCCAGAGATGGCACACAGAGCCCTCTCTGTGGGCACACACACACCGTCACCAGCTGCTCTTTTGGTTTCTGGAGCACCAGCTGGTCTTTGCCAGAGCACAAGAAAATGGCCCCAAAACAGCCAAAAAACCAGCCTGAAAATGGCCTGAAAAACAGCCTGAAAACGGCCTGAAAATGTCCCCAAAACAGCCTGAAAATGCCCCCCAAAATGTCCAAAAACACCCCCAAAACGGGCATGCACACGGCACTCCAGCACCCGCACATGCACACACACATATGTTCCAGTTTGGGCACTTGGTGCTGAAAAAGTTCACCATCACTTCTCTAGGAAGATAAGAAATAGAGAAAAAGATGTGGTGTTTAACAAGCATAAAATAACTTGAATAACAAAGAGATACCAAAAAGTTACAGGAGGGCTTCTAGTTCAGAGAAGTTTGAAAGTGAAACAAATTGACTAAGTAGTAGTTCCTTCAATGGGTATGTTCAAGCAGAGGCTAGGCAGCCATCTTTCAGGGATGTTGTAATTTAAATTCTTGCACTGACTAGGGAGTTGAACTCAAGGAATTTTATTTAATATTTTCCAAAGCCCAATTCTTCTCTATAATGTCCTGAGTTGGGAAACAGTTCAGCTTTCCTGTAAATAAGTGCATATTTATGTTCTGTACCTTGGCAGAATAGAGGATAGATAATTGTCTTCTTCCATATGATAATCTATTTTCTCTCAGTCCTTTCAGTTTTATCTTCTCAAGGCTCTTGAGAAGGTCCCTTAGTATTTCTTGTGTGATTTAGTTCCCAGATAATTCTGGTTACCCTTTTACCCATAGAAAACTTTGAAGGCCACAAATTGGGAAGGTTGCAACTAGAAATCAATGTGGAATAATGTAATCATTTACCTTTGTAAATATTAAAATGAGGGACTCATTTTCTAAAACAACCTTGCTTTTGTGTTATAAACCAGAAGGACTCAAAAAGTGACAAGGACAAAAAAAACCTATCCTGGAACAAGTGATAGAAAGGGGAAAATATTTAGTTTGGTATAAATACCTTACATTGTAGTTTTTCTGGCAGAGTGTATGTGATAACATATATTGAAAGAATTAGAGATCTAAAAATCTAAATATTTTATTGTAAGGTCCTGCCTCTCCTTCCCATTCAAGAAAGCATGGACTCTCGAAACTTTAGCATTTCAAAAGGAAACTTTTATTGAAAGGAAATGAATGCAGGACAATGTAAAGCAGGATCTGAGCTCCCCCCACCCGGCAATTCTGTTAGGATAAAGTGGTTAGAAACCCCTCCCCTCAGTCTGATGTTGAATGAGCCAATCCACAGGTGCAAAGATGTTGTGGAAACGGTCACCCTGAGAAAGAGATAAGGAGTTGTTCCCATGTGCTTCTTCTGTGAGGCTTCTGAATTGAGGGAAAACTGATGGCCCTCCCCTCTTGTACATTCCCCAAGGTAAATCAAAGCACAGGGCAGAATAAGTGACAGGGTAAAAGTTACAAACTAGGGAAATTACAGGATACATAGGAAACAGGATGAGAGCAATAAATGAGTAAAAGAATCCGGGGTTCCCTCCCCACATGAATGGCAGTATCATGATAGGGATCTGACATTTATTTTCCTTGTCAAATGTTGGTAAAAAGCAACTGTATACTTTTAAAAAAGTTTTTATTCTCATTTGTAGTTTCCAGGTTAGAAGAAAAACTATAAAAAGTCATCACATCTATATTTAGTGCTATTCCTACTAAATACCAGTAATCTGTTAAGCATATTCACATCCATCAGATTCTAGGACAATGGTAGTTAACCTTTTTGGCACCAAGTGCCAAAATGCATGCACACATGTGCACCCCGGAAACTGTAAGAGCAGCTCCCAGTGTGCACATAAGCACCGGCCACCTGGTTTTCCAGCTTCTAATGTGCATGCATACATGAATACCACCTGGCTGGCCAGTTTCTAATGCACATGCATGCACTAAACCAGCTGTTCTTTGCATGCATATGCATGCCAGCCAGATAGTCTTCACGCACACATGCACATTAGAAACAGGAAGACCAGGTGGTTGGCATGCATGCACACACTGGTAGCTACTCTTCCAGTTTCCGGCACTCCTGCACGCATGAAGACCAGCATGTGGCTGAACCCGAAAGAGCAACAAGTGATGGCTGGCATGCCCGGAGAGATGGCTCTGTGTCCCACTTCCAGCATTCATGCCATAGGTTCACCATCACGGTTCTAAGAGAAACCAAATTTTTAAGCATCCAGAAACTCATTACTCTTACTATTTGCTAGGCATTTTTGCAATCTTTATGTAACCAGGGATTTGTATATAACTTGTTAGGCAGCTGTTAATAATGAAATTACTTAGTTGTTCTTATCTATTTCTATTTTCCCCTTCTAATCTATCTAGAAATATGCATTTCAATACCGTAATAGATACAAAACAACATTCTAGGGATGCTGAAATGACCCTAAGTCCTTATGATAACTTCCATTTATAAGTTGCATTTTATTTTAATTGTCTTATTATTCATGTTCCTTGTATTTATTTTAAAAATACCAATGAAACAATGAATACCAATAACCCTTATTAAACACCTTACTTGAGATAGACAACACAATATCTCATGTCCACAACTTATGATACTGCTGGCTTCTCCATTGACTTGTTTGCTGGAAAGCTTAAAAATGGCAATTGTATAACTGCAGATGTTTTAAATGCACACCAGTTGTTAAGCATACAAATCATGATCACATGAATATGGGGATGCTGCGATGGTCATAAAATTACTTTTTCAGCACTGACATAGTTTGAATGGTTGCTAAACAGAGCAGTTAACTGGGGACTTCCTAAGTAGTTAGAGTCCATCTCTCTCATACACAATCATACACAGAACTGCAAAATCCCCAACATTGTTAGTTTCCTCTTTTGTAGTAATTTTCATTGAGTTAATTCAGATTAAGAACATTAGTGTCTTCAATTTTGTATTAATCCAGTTTGTCTTTCTCTTTCTGCTTCTTCTTCTAGTTTTCATGGAACCATGTATTTTTAATTACATTAAATCTTTTGTGACAAGTTTTTTCAGACTCTTTCCATCTCCCTCCATTGTTTTTTTTTAAAATCTGGTAATGACATGTTTTCTTTCTATTACATTTTCTAGCTTGATTTTCCATTTAGGTTTCTACCTACCTTGACCTCTTTATTTATTGCTTTGCATTTAGCCACTAGAACTTTGGCAACCATGGCAACAAAATCATATGATGTTAACTAAAGGATTCAACATCTTGGTATTCTATCTCTTTAAAGAAACATACATTATATACATTTGTCCACATGTGCACAGCTTAAAAAATGGATATAGTAAACTGTGATGTAAAGGGTCAAAGAAAACTACAATTTACAGACTGCCTTGCTGCTCTGTCAGATAGTATTAGCTGTTGTCAAAACCAATAAACTACCCTCACTGTTTCTGTCAAAATCCTCACCTGTATTCCATCATCATCATCATCATCAATTTGTTAAACTTGAATGCTACCTGAATCTCAAAAATTCTGATCAGCTTGCAACAATCAAAGAAAATACAATTTAAAAAGATTAACTATAAAGATACAAAAGGGAATGAAGGGAATGCCCTCTCCCTCTCTTACCAAAAGCATGGGTGAAGAATCAGCACAGATGTTGCAGTCGCCATTGTGACCTATAGCAACATGGAACAACATGGAAGGCCAAGCTAGGAACTGTGATGCTCCCTTGTCTATGCTGGCACAGCATTCTGAACATGAAGAGACAAAATGAAAAACCTCAGTCTCTGCCAAGTCTTATACATTTATCAAATAAGTTCCTCCCTTGTGTAAGGTCATGTTATAATTATAGAAAGGTCACCAGACAATGTTTATTCAATTCAAATAAGCTAACTGGATTATGACAGACAGGTCTAGTATCGCCTATCCAGAGCAGCCAGCACATTACTTGGCTTTCTTGAAAGGAAGAAGTTAACGCCACCTGAGCTCCTTGCTAAAAGTGAACATATACTAAACGGAAAGATTACACACAGAATTGCCTGGTTAGGAACAGGAAAGCTTTTGGGGAGGAAATCCTTTAAATTATTCTTTCCATGTGTGCCATATCCATACATGTTCCTATAGTCACTTCAGTCATACCCATTAAAATGCTTTTTATTTGCTCATCCAAAGTTCCTTTGTTAATAACTTTTCATTTTATAACAAGGACAGAGACAAGTAACATGAAATCTGTAGTAACTGTGGTCAATCAAGATGAATATAATCTACAGTTTATTAATCATGTTAATAGTCCAGCAGTGTTTGGCTATTTTTTTTTAATCCAAGGCATCTAGGAAACTGGTTGACCCCTTTCATGTATGGTTGACTCAATTGAGTAGATTCTATTTTAAAGCTGTTCTTTAACATTCCTTTTTACAAAAATCACTTTAAAAGTTATCATTTGACTTAGAACATTAGAATCTATGCTGATTCTAATACTGAATACTTTAGTCTCTTCAGATTCATATATAGCCTGTGTCAGCTCCTGGTTGGCCAGCCACAGCTGCGCTGTCCCAGGACTGCCATTTGGGCAGGGAGGAGCTGTTCTTGCTCCTCACAGCTGATACGTGGCAGGACAGCTGAATGGTGGTGCTGGAATGGGGGAGCGCACGCAGGCAGAGGGAGCCTGCTGGACATATTATGAGCAGCTGTAACACTGCAGAAACACAGCAGGTGAATGGGCAGGGCATGGTGGGTGGGGAACATATGGGGTAGGGTCCAGAGGGTGGGACTGCTGGGGCAGAGTAGACATAAGCATTTAAGGGTGGAGCCATGCCATTCATGCCCTGACACCTGCCTCACCTTGTGGCTGTGGCACCAACACACCGCTTGGCCTCTTGTTCCATTGCCGCCATAAGCAGAAAAAAGCGGGCTGGCAGCCATGTAGGCTCCTGCTGCGCATGACTGTTGGTGCTGCTGCCACAAGGCAGGTGTCAGGGCATGGATGGCCTAGTTGTGGGAGTAAGTCATGCAGGGCACATGAGGCAGCTCCATTCCCCTGCCTTGCTTCATGGCCGCGGCACCATGAGCAACCAAACGAAATAGGCAGCCAGCCGGCTGCACAGGCTCTTAAGTATGGCTTATTTTGGGGGATATGGTTTATATTAGGCACAGACAAAAACCATGCTAGGTCTTATTTTTTGGATAGGTCTTATTTTCAGGGAAGCAGGGTAATCTATACAGCAAACTATTGTAGATGGTCAGGCAAATAGGAGCATCATGAGGTAAATCACAGAGAATACAGGGCTCACAGAAGAAATAGATGGGGGGAAAGAGAAACTCCCCCTCCACACGCACAGCAACCAATCACAGCACAGATTGCCTCATGTAGAAGTCAGCATTCTCCAACCAATCTGTTCTGGTTCACTGCATAACCCCACTGCTCCAGCTACTAAATTTAAAATTTTAATATATGTTCTAAGTTATCTTGAAAGAAACCCCAGTCTATATGTCTGCCCCATACATGGCTGTTGTAAACATCAATATTTTTGAATTTATTGTGATCCATGGGCTTCTGTTTAAAAATATGGAGGCTTCCTGAGATAAAAGATTGAGGTTCACACAAGTCTTAAATTAGATCAGTTAAAGATCTAAATGCTGCATTCACACATTAATTTTGATTAATGGCAATCTTGCTCTGCTGCTTCTGGATTAACATATTGTGCATATCCAATTTATATCTTAGGATTCAATGAACTTTATAGATTCCTCACAAAGATTAATTCAACATTTAAGTAATATAAACAAATATCTTTTAGAGTTTTAAAATGAATTGCTAAAGCAACACACCTTCCACATTAACGTGGAAAAAATGTCCTTATGATGCCACCTTTGTCCCACCCCAGCATGGTTTCTCTCTTCTCCTGCTCAAGTCCTGTCATATGATACTTCCTTGATAATGCTGGTGATATTGTCAATAACTGGGTCCTGCCCAGGACTTATTGAGCATCTAAACTGGTATAAAGAAGCTGCCTTCCCTTTGTCTTGGGCACTGTTTTTCAAGACATTCTAGAATGATTCTTTCAAACCAGTCTTGATACCTCTCTGGTCTCTGAGCTGATTGTTGATTCATTGCAATGACCTGATCAATGAATAAATTGCTGGCAGCTGAAGAGCCATCTTTCATCCCTTGCAAACCCTTGCTGCTGATCCGGAGGCACATTGGCTACTCCAATTACATGGAGCTGCTTTATACAGTTAGAAATTTGGCAAAGAAAGAGTCACCCCTCCAAGCCTTGACATGTTTCCTGTGGTTGCATATACAATCCTATTCCAGAATAGCCAATATTACTATTATACATGATCAGTATTTCAAAGTACTGCTAATTGCAGAATACTGCTAAAGTTGGAGTCTGATAGTTATTTTCTCTTTGGACATACCCATTCTAGACCCCCATCAAAACTTACCAGGCCATAAAGAAGGGCCCTAAGAAAGCTAAATCTACATTGAATTTTGTGACAATAGAGGAATCTGGATTCTTTTGCTTGAGTCCATGGGGCAAACTCATTATTTTTAAAAGGAAAGATATTATGGAATATATATCCTATCTCAGAATGTATTATCTTTTGTATCACGCAAAAAGATCACCCTGTCAACAGCACATTCTGCATTTTTTTTACTATCCAACACAACTCTTCCCCAAAAAACAGAGCTTACAATTTTGAGCTCCAGCATTCAATCTCTACAGGTAGTCCTTGGCTTACAACAGTTCATTTAGTGACTGTTCAAAGTTACAACAGCATTGAAAAAAGGGACTTATGACCATTTTTCACACTTGCCTTTATAGCATCCCCATAATCATGTGATCCAAATTCAGAGGCTTGACGACTGACTCATACTTATGATAGTTGCAGTATCTTGAGGTCATGTAATCACCTTTTGCAACTTTCTGACAAGCGAAATCAATAGGGAAGCCAAATTCACTTAACAATCGTGTTACTAACTTATCAACTGCAGTGATTCACTTAACACCTGTGGCAAGAAAGGTCATAAATTGGGGCAAGGCTCACTAAACAAATGTCTCATTTAACAATGGATATTTTGGGCTTAATTGTGGTCATAAGTCAAGGAGTACCTGCAGTTGCCTTATTCTGGTGGCTGATCTTTCTGAAAGACTCTTTTGATAGAAATTTTCTGCCACGAGTGTTAAATGCAATTCAAAGTGCCCCTCTGCCTCAAGCATGGCTTTGACTTATACATCTTTTATGCAAGCATAGGGCTGCTTCACATATTAAAATTTCCCATAACAGCAGAGCACCTACAAGCCATTTGTGTAATACAAAATGTACTGAGAATTTGAATTTGTAGCTGCTGTTAACAATTCATGTAGAGATGTGAACAAGAATATCTGACTCATAAGCTTCTATGGACTGGGACAAAAACTGGAAGAAAAGCTTGCACTTCAGTGCAAAAAGACAAAAAGTCTGTACTTTTTGTTTGATTCATTATCAGTGCAGACCATTCATTGCTTCCTGAGCGCAAGAACAATTAATGACCCTCCTCCTTCACATAGCCCATTGCAAACTATCCACGCCTATGTTTTCTAGCTTCTGTTCAAAACTGATATTTTCCTACAGAGCCATCTAGAGCACTTTAGAAGGATTGTTTACAGCAGCGGTCACCAACCGGTGGGCCGTGAGAAAATTTTGGTGGGCCGCAGAGAACTCTCAACCCCAGAGCACCCCCTCCCAAACAATTAATCCAGGCTGCGCAGAAACAGAACGCTGCTCAGCCCACATGGCCAGTGGGAACCTTCCCTGCCCACTCCCTCCTTACCTGGTAAACTTGTCTGCTAAGTTGCTATTTTTCCTTTTTCCGACCATCATCTGTTCTGCTGTGCCAGGAGATTTAGATTAGCTAGGAAGCAGGAAATGGTTGGATTTCTTGCTTTCTAGGTAAGCACAGCCGAACCTCCTTTAGGACTGAAGGTTTGCTTGCAAGCAAATTCAGTGCAGACTCACGGCAAGCAAATTCAGTGCAGACTCATGGCAAGCAAATTTGAGAGACTGAGCTAGCCGATGGCAGATAGATAGATCACTGAATGATTCTGTGAGCAACTCAATCTGCCTGCTTTGCCTGCTTTTGGATAAAAGTTACTTTTTTAAAATAAAAAATAAAATCAATATTTACATGCATGGTGTGTTGTGAGTTAATTTTGTGCGTTCGCTTGCTAGCAAATTTTATGTGACAGACTGAGCTAGCCAATGGCAGATAGATAGATCTCTGAATGAATCTGTGATTCTGTGAGCAACTCAATCTGCCTGCCTTGCCTGATTTTGGGTAAAAGTTGCTCTTTTTTATATAAAAAATTCAATATTTATATAAATATTTAAAATATTTACATACAAGCCATGCCCAGCCAGTCACATGACCACCAAGCCACACCCACAAATTAGGTCATGCCCACAGAACCAGTTAGTGGTCCCTGGGATCTAAAATTATGAGTTTGGTGGTCCCTGAGGTCCAAAAGGTTGGCGACCCCCTGGTTTACAGTGTTTTGCTTCTTTCTAGTAGCAATTCTACTGCCTATTGGCTATAGTGTCTGGCATGTCCCTCCCTCCATGGGCTGATGGCTGCCTTGGGCTGCCAAGGTGATCTATTCTTTGCAATTGATCATCAGTTGCTATTTTTTGAAAAAAATGTAGTTGATACAATACTCATTACATCAATGAACCATGCTCAACCTTAGGAACACCTGTTCCATGAATCAGCCCTTAAATCTGATTCAGAGCAAAAGAAGATTTTTTCCCTCTCACTTTGATTATTTTAGCATCAAAACAATGATGGAAGTATAAGAGAAAAAAGAAAAGAAAAAGTACCCCTGTTAAGTCAAAGGAAATAATGTCAATAGCGAGGTGAAAGTATTAATGTGTGCAAATCTGAGAAAATAAAGAAAAGTCATGATGACTGGTAAAAAAGGAACAATTCCCCACTCCAGAATGGTGGACACTGATAGATTGGTCACCCAAGAGCCAGGCAAGTCTTACCTTCCGTGCACAGATGGGAAGAGCAAGAAGCAGGTGAATGACCATCAGATTTTCTGGTGACCATAATCCAGATTAAACACCAGCCAGCAACACCAAAACTTTGGTTAAATCACTCATCAAAGTTCATTTTTGGAGCTGTAAAACCTGCTATGAATATGGTCCATTGAAGTTGGCCAGAAGCTTTTCCTGACAATGACTTCAACCTACTTTTCCAGCAGGAGCTATGAATCCAGAAGGACCCTAAAAAGTACACCATCTCTTTCAGAAGATAACCATAGCGAGAGCAATGGATGAAATATCCATGGAACAGCTATGGTCTATTGTGAACTCTCTGAATCAGACTGAAGAGACAGGCCAGATAGGGAGGCAAATGCTAAACTGATGACCTGCCATTCTTGCTCCTTGCCCTTCATTCAGGACCCCCCCCCTTGATATTCAGATCAGTATTATTTGATTCCAAAAAATTAGACTGTCAAGGATAATGCTTTTATCTCTGCTTTTGTCTTTCTTCAGCTAACAAAATGCTGACATCTCATATTTCAGGGTAAACCTTAGTACTGGCTAATTACTCCAAGCTACCTTTGGGAACATGACATGACAGCAAAGAAGTTCAAATTTGTATCTGCTTGGTTTTCTGTTTTGCATCAGCTGCAAAAATACTGTCTTGCTGGAGAAAATATCACTACCCTTTATCACCTATATCATTCTAAGTCCAGATACATATTTGGGAAGTAGACATATTTTTCATTTGCTATATAGAGCTAGAGGAGTATGTATGGTATTTGCATTAGGTCCATGGACCATACAAATATTTGACATATCCACATTGCCTGAAGACCTGTATTTATCTCCTGAGTGGAAGGATGAACAAAGAGATGACATATGACATAGTTGTTTGCATTTCCTCTCCTAAATTCAGCTGTTTTGTTCTGTTTTCCTCCATGCTCGAACTTCTATTTATGATGCATTCTTTTGGAATGAAGGGAAAAACAAAACTCTTAAGAATGAACCTCAATGCATAGTAGATATGAATCACAAAATGAATGGGTAAGTACACATCTTTTCTTATCTTTAATTTCTATACAGAAAGAAGCTTCCAAGTGTAATTCCAAATATAGTGGTATTTCCAGGATAAACAAATTTCACCAAATATCAGTGAAAGCAACTTGTAATATGTCATTTGGGACATGAAACAAAAGAGATGAAAAAAATGTGTGCACTAGTGCTTTCTCTTACCTTAATTTTCAAAAGAAAGGTTTCAGTGCTTCTGAGTAGAAATCTAAAGCAAAGAAATAAATCTAAAAGTGTAATTGTCAATTCATGAATTGGAATAGACATGGTAACAGGTCAGCCAATGGAAACTGTTTGGTGACTAAGAAACAGCCCCTGTTGTGAGGCAGATGGCTTGGAGACTGGGCATGGCTTAGGCTTACTGGTCTGTATATAAGAGTTAGTTTGTCCTTGTATCTTTGCCTCTGTAATATCTTGCTTCTGTGTTTATCTTGCTTCTGTGATTATGACTTCTGGATTCTTCTGGTTCTGACTTCTGTTGCATGGTATTGTATACATGCATTATATTGTATATTATTGTATATAAAGAAGTTTCTTCTATAAATGAATCCTGCTGAATTATTTACTTGTGTGCTGGTTGGATTGCTGCAAACTGACAGTAATTAATGTGATGAAAGGTTTAGCGAACGAGTGAATAATCAAGGGTGTGGAGAGGTTCTGAATTTGAAAGTAACCATTATTTGATATTACAAGTAGTCAGAATAATAGAATAACAGGCTTGGAAAGCCCCTTAAGGGTCTTCTTGTCCAACCCACTGCTCAAGCAGGAGACCCTATTTCAGATAAATGGCTGTCCAATCTCTTCTTTAAAATCTTCAATGATAGAGCACCCACAACTTCTGAAGACAAATCATTCTACTGATTGTTCACACTGTCAGGAAATTTCTCCTTAGTTCTAGGTTGCTTCTCTCCTTGATTAGTTTCCATCCATTGCTTATTGTCTTATCTTATTGTAGGGTCTCCCGCTTGGGCTGGGGGTTGGACTAGATGACCTACAAGGTCCCTTCCAACTCTGATTATCTGTATCTTCTGGTGCTTTGGAAAATTAGTTGACCTTCTCATCTTTGGGGCAGCCCCTCAAATATTGGAACACTACCATGTCATCCCAGTCCTTTTCACTAAACATACCCAATTCTTGCAACCATTCTTCATATGTTTCACCCTCCACCTGCCTAATCATCTTTCTTGCTTTTCTCAGTACTCTTTCCAGAGTCTCAACATCATTTTTACATTGTGGTGACCAAAATCGCAATATTCCAAGTGTGGTTTTACCAAGACCTTATAAAGCGGGACTAACACAGGAAAACTGTCAGATCAGACCAGGTGATACTTCTATAAATAAATGTTTCCCACTAACTTATTATACTTAAAGATGGCTCATTAATTTCAGTGGATCTGTTGTGTGATTATTTCTGCATCTAATTAAAAATCTTGGACTCTTGTTCCTTGGAGAAATTGGGTCTATTAGTAAGGTATGTTTTCTCTGTCTTCTTTATACACCAATGCTTAACAGTGCACATTTGTATGAGACCTTAAAATAATTAGGGGTATCACTTTAGAAGTTAAAGCAGCAACAGGACTTTTTGCTGATAAAAGAAAAAATGAACTTGTGATTTATGGGTTTGATTAGAAACAGTAGAGATGGAAAAAGGAAATTACGTTGTAACCTTAGAGACGGGGTAAAATATAAATGCACTTATAACTACTGTTAAGAAGATTGGAAACTGATTCTGTTACATATTCAAATGAGTGATTGAAGTTCTCACTCAGGTCCCCTGTTGAAGCGGGAAAATAATTTATTCTGATTGGTTGACTGGCTGACAGCTTCCTATAAAAGGAGTGCTGTCAGCCAGGCTGTTCTGTCTTTCCTAAGAACTTAATAAACAGGTTTTGCTGAAGATCACTCTGGCTTTGCTTCCATTCCTCACCCCAAACTTAACAGATTCTTTAAAACTTTTCTTTTTCATTCCTTTCTTTCTCTTCTCTATTTCTTCCTTTGCATTTTTAAAACTTGTTTTTCTTCTAAATATATCTTTAATTAGACAGACATAATAAAGCAGTGACATGGATGGGAGCTATTTTTTCAGAGGTTTTTATTTAAGAGTTTTTTCCTTTGGATAATACAGGTATCCAAGTGCTATTACCACATCTTCAATGTCTTCTAACGAAATAGCCAATAGTAACTCTGGACAAGAGTTTCAGATTGGAAACACTGCATTGTAAGCAAAATTGTATTTGCCTCTCAAAAGAAATGTAGAGAACACACTTAAAGAGACACATACCAGCTTGCAATTGTCAGCCTTCAAGAATCCTTCTTTTGCTTGTCTTTCTGGCTGCCATAGAAATGGGGGGAGGGAAAATTAATTGGACTTTGTGCGGTGCGGGGGGGAAGAGTGCTGGAGGCTTGGGAAACTTGGGAAAACTTTCTCACTTGCTTATTGCGAAGCTGTAGCTTCTCATTTAAACAGGCCAAAGCCAACCACCCTGGTGAGCCAGATGTCTGAAACACCACCTGAAGATGCCCCACATGACATTATACATATCTCAGATTATACACATCCCAGTTTGAACAATTTTGGGTGGGAACTTTGCCATAACTTTGTATATCTGATTTTCATGCCTAATGCCTCAGATCTTGAATTCTTTTGATGCTACTACTTGATTTCCAGTAAAAGTCCTTTTCTCTATAACAATGGAGTCTAAGACAGTGAGATGGCTGAGAACCTGGCTCCTGCCCCCAAGCCAGAGGGGAAGACACCCCAGTCGACAAAGCTGAGGAGACAGTGGCGCATAGCGGAGAGGGAAGGATTCACACTTCAAACCTTTGAGATCTCCCCTCTCCCCTCTGGGGGACAGAAACCTCTAAGCCAGGAGCCCACAATGCCAATGACCTATGAAAGTGACGCCAAAGGTGAGAATGACCCAATGGTGAGGAAAGCCATCTGCCCGTTTGCCATCCTGGTGCGGATAATAGCACCTAAGACCAGGGCACAGAGGGAAGTGGATGTGATCATAGACATGGGGTGTACCCACTGTCTGATCAGCCCAAACATTGTTCTAAGGCTGAGCATCAGGACTAAGACAATGATCCGACCTATGCATTTTGAACAGGTCAATGGATCATTGGTAGGGGGGGGGGTTGCTCTTCCCTCTTCACCGAGCCCATAAGGCTAGAAATGGGCCAGCACGAGGAACTCATCTGCATCATGGTAGTGCCAAAAATGACAGAAACTATGATTCTGGGCCTATCCTGGTTGGACAAATGGCCCCCTACCATCACATGGAAAGGCAGATACAGAAAGCTAAGGCTAAGAATAGGCCCCGAGCCCCCTCAGGCTCATTGGAGGAGAGATGGCCCAATGAAGCAGCAGTACCAAGTGGAATGAGAAGGTCACTGCCATTTCACAGCAGTCCCCAACCAAAACCCCAGATTTCTAGAGCAGGGGTCCTCAACCACCGGGCCGCGGACTGGTACCGGTCCGTGAAGCACTCTGTACCGGGCCGCAAAGAATAAAAAATAAAAAAATGGCGGCTTTCTTCGCCTTCGGTGAATGCTGCTGGGATCGGGGATCAAGGACACAAATGAAAGAAGGAGGGAGGAAGCAACGAAGCCTGTCCTGCTCTCTGGCTCAGCAGCTTCGGTTTCCTCCCGCCTCGTTCCTCTCTCAGTCGCTCTCTCGCTGTCTCCACCAGCCCAGGAAGAAACTGCTTCAAAGAAGCCGGGGGGGTGGTGGCTTTTCCTGTCGCCGCAGCTCCTCCGAAGCGCCCATTTACCCCCACCCCGCCCGCCCATGCGCGGTTCAATTCAGTGCTCCATTCTGCCTGCCTGCCTGCCTGCCTTCGTTTCGGAGCAGCTTCGCTAAGAATAATAACTATTCACCTCTTTTTATCAGCCGAAGCTGCTCCGAACGAAGGCAGGCAGGCAGGCAGGCGAACGGAGCACTGGGTTGAACCGCACGTGGGCGGGCGGGGGGGTAAACGGGCGCTTTGGAGGAGCTGCGCGACAGGAAAAGCACCCCCGGCTTCTTTGAAGCAGTTTCTTCCTGGGCTGGTAGAGCAGCGAGAGAGCGACTGAGAGAGGAACGAGGCAGACACCTGAGGGAGGGAGGGAGGCACCTGAGGGATGGGGCTGAGGGAGGCAGGGCCGAGGCACTCCCTGAACTTGGTGGTTTGCTGGCAGACGTTTTATTACCCGACTAGGTAACAACATCAGATGTTACCTAGTCAGGTAATGAAACGTCTGCAAGTAGACCACCAAACTCGGATTCTTCCCCCCCCCACGGTCCTTGAAAAAGTGTTTGTGCTTGAAACTGGTCCCTGGTACAAAAAAGGTTGGGGACCACTGTCCTAGAGAGTACCAGAACAGCCCCACGGACTGTGCCATAGAGTTTGTGCCAGGGGCTAAGCTACCCAAGCCAGAGATGTACTCCATGACCCCAAAAGAAATGAAAGAGCTGAGAGAGTACATCAACACTAACCTGACCCATGGGTTTATCCAGCCAGCTAAATCCAGAGTGGCTGCCCCAATCCTCTTTAAGGAGAAAAAGGATGGGTCAATGAGGCTTTCCATGGATTTTAGAGGAATAAATGCCGTACGTGTGGAGAACACCTACCCACTTCCCCTCATGAAAGACATGCTGGTCCACCTGGCCAAAGGGAAGGTATTTACCAAACTAAATCTGCAAGAGGCATACTACTGGCTACGAATCAAAGAAGGAGATGAGTGGCATCTTTAACTGCCCCTTGGGGAGCTTCCAATTCAAAATGATGCCCTTTGGACTGCAAGGAGCCCTCACAGTATTCATGCAACTGATAAATGAGGTGCTACATGAGCACCTATATAAAGGAATCCTTGTGTACATAAATGACATTCTTATCTTCACAGAGACCCTTTCTCCAACACTTGCTGCATTAACTTCATATGTTCTAGAGGAACGTATGAAGTTAGTGCAGCAAGTGTTGGAGAGATTCCTTGTGGCTAAACTATATGCAAAGTTGTCTAAATACAAGTTCCACAAGACCCATCTGGACTACCTGGGCTATCAGGTGTTAAGTGAGGGCGTAGATATGGACCCAGCTAAAATGAAAGCCATTCTAGACTGGCAACCCCCACATATGTGAAATCTGCTGCAAAGCTTCCTGGGGTTCATGAACTTCCACCAGAAGTTTATCCACTTGTTTGCTAAAATCACCCTGCCCATCAACGAACTGCTAAAAATGGAGGGGGGAGGTGTCTTCAACAACCACAACCCTAACCCTACAGAGGACCCTGGAATGTCAGTGGGCTTTCAAGGAGTTGAAGAGACTGTTCACCAAGGAACCAATTCTCAAACACTCTGACCCAGAATGCCCCTGTCATGCCTGAAATTGACATAAGTGTAGCCATTTTAGTTTGTCTTCGTATATATTCTTTTTCTTATTTTCTCTGTGGCAGTAATGGGGGAAGGGTTTCGGGCTTGGCACATTCCTAAGGGGGAGGAGTGGAGATAAAGAGAGTGTTATGACTAGGTGATCTTTCCCATGGGAAATGAGCTGTCCGTGTTGGGGCCCCTGGAGGTGGAGATTTATGACATCAAGCAACGTTGAATTACTTCTATTGGAGAATGTGACTTTTGGGGGTTGTTTCTAACTTCTAATATTGTGGGGTAATTCCAGGTTGGGTCAGATCAGGAATTACCATGGACTTTGCCAATTTGATGTTTTCCTAAATAAAAGAAATCTTTTTGAAGATGGACTTTGTTATTTTTCTAACGTGGAATTCATTACTTGGAAACCTGACATTCCCTTTGTAATCCAAGCCAACGCCAGTGACGTGGCCATTACAGCCCTTCTCCTCCAAAGAAATGCAGAGGCCAGCTTACAGCCCTCTGCTTACACCTCCAAAAAACTGACTGACACTGAACAGAGGTGGGCGGTATGACAGAAAGAGGCCTACGTGATCAGGTGGGCCCTGCTAACATGGAGACGCTTCCTTGAGGGTAGTGATGTACCGTTTGAGATATTGACTGATCACAAGAACCTAGGGGCACTAAAAAAAACCTGAAAGCTCTCCCCAAAACAGGTCCACTGAGCACAATATTTCAAACGATTCAACTTTGAGCTTGGAGCCAGGAAATAAGAACACCTTAGCAGATGGTTTGTCGCATAAATCACAGTACCACAAAAAGCATGAAGAGATGGTTCACAAAATGATTCCCCCCTCCCAGCCTGCCTCACAGGCCATAACTAGGGGTCAGGCCAGGTGGAGAGAAGCTACAGGTGGAGGGGAATGACCTAAAGCCTAAGAGATGAGCTGGTGGCCAATTCCTGGTACAGAGACAACCCAGGAACACTAACCCTCAAAGATGGACTAGCCTGAAAAGGCTCCAAATTGTATGTGTCCAGCAGTTTATGGCTTTGCATCCTCCAGAAGAGTCATGACTGAAAGCAAGTGGGGCAATTCAGCTACCTGAAAACCCTGCACCTGGTCAGAAGACAGTTCTGGTTGCTGAAGATGAAAAAGGATATTGAGGACTGTGTTAAGATTTGCACCACCTGTGCCACTTTGAAGAGGAGACCAGGGAGACCCCCTGCTCCAACAGGTGGCCGACCCATCCCAACCCTAGGAGGAAATAGCCATGGATTTCATTGTTGAGCTCTCTGCAAGTGGAGTGAGTACAGTCATCTGGACCATCATCGACTTGTTTTCCAAATGAGCCCATTTTATAGCTTGTCCAGGGCTCCTCTTGGCTCGGAAGCTGGCTAACCTGTTTATAAAGCATAGCTACAGGTTACATGGTGTCCCTTGCAGGATTATCTCTGATAGAGGAGTCCAATTCACTGATAAGTTCTGGAGGGAGTTCATGAGGTCCATTGGGTCTTCGCAAGGGCTGAGTTCGGTGTTCCATCAGAGTACTAACAGGGCCACAGAACAGACCAATGCTATGGTGGAGCAATATTTGAGGTGCTATGTCAACTACCAGCAAATCAACTGGACAGAGCTGCTGCCATTTGCTGAGGTGGTATACAACAATATGGTGCACAGTAGCACAGGGCTGATCCCATTTCAGGTCACTAGTGTCATGGAATTTGTCCCCATGCCCGAGCTGCCCGGGAAGACCCCCTCCTCCATGTCACTAGCAGAGTGGATGGAATTGTTGAAAAAAGCATGGGAAAATACCAAATGAGCTCTACAGGAGGCGGCGGAAGTGTATAAGGCCCAAGCTGATGAACACCATTCTCCCCAACCATGGTTTAGGGTGGGGGATAAGGTCTACTTGTCTACAAAGTATCTGAAATTTAAATTAGCCACTGAGAAACTTGGTCCGAACTTTGTAGGACCTTTCTCTATAGTGAAAGTTATTAACCCCGTCACTGTGCAACTCCCTCAATTGTTAGGGAAAGTGCATCTGGGTTTCCACAGCAGTTTACTAAAACCAATTGTAGGCTCACAAATCAGACCAATAACTAGGACACCACCCAAGCTGCTAGTGGTTGAAGGCCACATTACAAGGTAAAGAAAATCCTAGACTCAAGGGTACACCAGGGTCAGTTGGAGTATCTAGTGCACTGGAAAGGATATCCTCTTGGTGAAGCCACCTGGGTGAAGAGTTGGAAAGTGAAAGCATATAGGCTGGTGAAACAGTTCCATGAGGAGTATCCACAAAAGCCAAAGGGTCCTCCTGGGGAAGGGAGAGGAGGTTAGGAGTCCTCACAAAACATCCCATCAACTGACTGGGGGCACCCTGTCAGGCCCATAGCTGGATTTTGGGCTGACAAAGTGTGGAGATGAGAAGGGGGGATTAATAGAGGGAATTTGGTAGACAAAATAGAATAGCTCTCTGGTGAGTCAGAGGTATTTTAACAGCCAGCCAGCCCCAGGAGGAGGAGAGAGTTGTAACCAGGCAACCAGCTAGTATCCAGATTAGACAATATGATTTATTGTTTTGGGAAGACTGGAAACTTTTTCTTTTAAGGTTGTGAAAATCCTGGGAAGATTTAGAACTGGCTTTTCACCAGTTTGATGGTATTTCCAATAAAAATTGTTCTTTGAGGAATTGAATTGCCTCAGAGTTCTGATTTGTAATGACTGTAATTCCTGGAACGCTGACACTATTCTAGCTTTTTTTGATGAGCTGAATACAAAAATTTTGAAATTCATCTGGCATCATAAACCACTTGGGGGTTTATTGTGCCCTGAAGGTCACTTGTGCAAATGGGGTGCAATCTTCTGAGAACTGCTGCAAGAGCTGCATTGTAGACAGAAGATAGGTGGTATCATCTCCCACACCTTCTGTTGAGCAGCCCTCTCAGTTCCAAGAAAATTCCACCTTCAGTTGAAGTCTGCATATCTCAACGTTGTTAATGGCTATATCCAATGAGATATTTCACTTGATTTTTCGACTGAATATTTATCATGTTCTGGTCTACTGATTTAATTTCTGCTTTTTAGCTAGCTTTTGATTCTGGACAATTTTACTATGCCACAACATAGGATATAAAGTAGATATCTCTTCTCGATTCATCATTTTCATAGCAACAACATAGCTCTTACATTCATAATATTTTGATGCATAGCTGTTAGGAATGTAAGTCACCTAATAGTTGGGTTGGAAAATATATAAACCAGGATAATACTGTCTCTTTAAGGGAATGCTAAAATTGTAATTGGGTGTGGTTCCTCAAACGGCCATAAGATGGAGCTAGAAACCTGGTTTGTTCTGTTCTCTTGTTGCTGAGAGTGTTGCCTTTCCTGCATTTCCCTATTGACTGTTACTGATCATTGTTAGCCTTGGATTTGATGTGAGTCTTTTACTGAACTGTTTATGATACTGGACTTTCTTATTTGGATTATCCCTGGACTGAAAACTGACTGCTTTAACCATGTATGACTTGGACTGTGTTTGGACTTTGCTTAACCGTTTACTGGAAGTAAAAACTACATTTTACTATACAGTGTAGCTGTGTGCTGGTTGTGTGTTATTCTTCACCACTCTCACTACATCTCCCTGTGTGCACTCATTCTCCTAACAGGGAATTACCTCAACACTGGTTATGGGCCCAGGCCATAACAGGCTCAGATAACAGAGAGTTGGTGTGAATACACAGTACTGTATACAGATAGCTGTTTACTGTTTAATTGTGGGTTACTATCCTGGTAAAGATGGCACAAGACCCGTCAACAAGTCTATCACTGATAACCCGGTTGGATGGAACAAACTATGTTTCCTGGTCTATGAAGTGCAGTCTACTTCTGCATAGAGAAGAGTTATGGAATGTAGTTCAAGACCCACCGGATGTAAATGCTTGGGATCCAGAAAATGAGAACGATGCCAAGAAGCTTGCTGACTTTAAACAGATCAACAAACAAGCTCTTTGTATAATTGGACTAACACTGAGTGATCAGCACCTAGTCCATATTCGTGGAGAGGAGTCTGCTGCTAAGTGTTGGGAGAATTTGAAGAGGATTTATGTTCGTGACAGTGTAGGTGCACTCATACATATTACACGTAAACTATTTAGAGCACGTCTTCTGAAAGGTGGAGATATGTTAGCTCATTTAAACTTCATGAAAAGAACTTTTCAGGAGCTACATGAAAAGGAACTGATATTTTCAGAGTTGCATCAAGTTTACATCATTCTTTCCTCATTGGATGAAAGTTATGATGACTATGTATCTTCACTGGAAGTCCTGACCAGAGATAAACTGACATTGACTGACATAACCGGAAGGTTGTTAGAAGAAGCAAGAAGACGGCTGGATAGGGACCAACTGAGAAAGAAACAACCACAAGAAGAGAATTTGTCTTCAACTGCCTATACTGTTAGGTTTTTGTTTCTTGTAGGGCTAGGGGACATATAGCTAGATTCTGTAAAAAGGGAAAACAACAGAATACTGGTAATCACCAGGAGGCTAAGAAGAATGTTAGTTTAGCTATGTTTAGCAATTCAACTGTAAGCCATGATTTGTGGGTTGTTGATAGTGGATCATCGCAGTGCACTACTAAAAATAGAGAGAGGTTTGTAAAAATGTCTACGAGTAAGCAACATGTATCATTGGCAAATGGATGGAAGATGAAAGCATCTGGTGACGGTACTGCATATTGTTCTTGGATAAATGAGCATTTAACTATGTTATATGTACCTAAACTGAAATTTAATTTGTTATCATTAAGGGCTTTAGTTAATATTGGTTATGTAGTAACCTTTGGGGAGATAACTGTATAATAGAGAAAGAGGGTAAAAGTGTTATTGCTAATTTAGAGAATGATTTATATGTGATACATGATGACCAGTTGAAGATGGTTAACTTGGTTTATAACAATGTTAAGCCACATGATGAATGTATACATTTACTGCACATTAATGTCAAAATGCTCAAACAAACTGTCAACTTGTCAGAGGGAGTAAAATTAAAACCCTGTATCAAGTACTTAAACTGTAATGCCTGTAGTCAGGAGAAAAGTAAGGTTACTCATGCAAACAGACTTAATGGTTTTAAGACCAAAGAACCTTTAGAGGTTGTGTTTGCTGACATAATTGGTCCTAAGAAACCCAGTTTGGGTGGTGCCTGCTATGTTTTGAGTATTATGGACCATTACTCATGGTACTGTTTCTGCTATCTCATGAAAAACAAAACAGAAATATTCCAACATTTCTTTAACTGGCTACGATTTACTGAGAGAAAAATGAGGAGTAAAGTAATTACTTTAGTTACTGATAATGGGACTGAGTTTATTAACAAGAGATTCCAAACTATGTTGAAATTGGCTGGTGTCGAGCATAAACGTTCTGCACCTTACAGACCACAACATAACTCATTTGTAGAATGAAGAGGGCAAATGTTACAAGTCATGGCTCGCACTATGTTATCTTATTCAGGTTTGCCTGAAACACTGTGGGGTGAGGCCATAATGTGTAGCAATCATTTGTTAAACAATGTAGTTAACACAACAACTGGAGAATTGCCATTCACTTGTTGGCATGGCAGAAAGCCAAATTTAAGTTACCTACACACATTTGGAGCTCCAGCATGGGTGCATATTCCCTCACAAGTAAGACGGAAAGGGCAACATAGAACTAGGAAATTATTTTTCGTAGGTTACGAGGCCAACCATAGATCATTTAGATTCTGGGATCAAGGCACAGCTCATGTTTACTGTAGTGCTACTGCAAAATTTCTTGAGCACGTTGGGTGGGATAAACTGGTACAGGAATCCAGCAATTATGTTATTATTGACACCCAAGTAGTCCCTAAAGATGAATTAAGTAAACCACGAATAGCCATTAAAGAGGAAGAACAGGCACAGGAGGAAGTAGGAGAACAGGCACAGGAGGAGGTAGAAGAACAGGAGCAGGTGGAACAGGAGAGTCCACCAGTAAGCCCTGTATTACCTAGATGTTCAACCCGAGTAACATGACCACCTGATAGATATCAGGCTAGTGTTGTATGCCAAGTGAATACAGTTCCTGCTAACTATAATGAACTGAAACTGTATCCTGCTAAGGATCAGGCTGCTTGGCAGGAAGTTATACATAAGGAACTGGAATCATTAAAAAAGTTGGAGGTATACGAAAATGTTAAGTTACCATCTGGTAAACATGCCATAGGATGTAAATGGGTTTACAAACTTAAGACTAGTGTAGATGGGACTGTTACCCATAAAGCCAGGTTAGTAGCACAAGGGTTCAATCAGACAGCAAATGATTACGATGAGGTTTTTGCGCCTAGTTTAAAGGCTACTACATTAAGGGAAGCATTGGTGTGGGCAGCTAAGGAGAAATACATTATAAATCATTTAGATGTAGAGACGGCATATCTGCATGCACCGTTGCAACACACTATATATTTAAAGAAACCTTTAGGTATCAAACATAATAATACAACTAATTGCTGGAGATTGAAAAAGAGTCTTTATGGCTTAAAGCAATCAGGAAATGAGTGGAACCAGTGTATAGTTAAAGAATTAACTTAAGATAGGTTTTGTAGCTGACATGGCTGATCCATGTTTGTTTAAAAAGTAATGGTGTAGTGTCATTATTGCTATTGTTTACTGATGACATAGCATTAATCACCAAAATTGAACAAGAAGCTACTAAAATAATATCACTGTTAGAGAAGAAATTTAAGATAAAACAGTTAGGAGAAATTAAACAATATCTTGGATTAAAGATAGATAGAACTAGGGGAGGATACAAGATCTCACAGGCAGATAAAATTAACCAATTGCTAAAAAGTTTTAAAATGGAACTTTGTAAACCAGCTAAAACACCAATGAGCCAGGAGTTTAGCCATAGTGATGTTCAAAGTCCTGTTTTTGATAAGAACATTTATCAGTCCTTGATTGGTAGTTTATCGTATCTCAGTAATTGGTCGAGGCCAGATATAGCATACTGTGTTAACCAATTAGCTAGATTTAATGCGGAGCCAACTGAAAGGCAATGGCAAGCTGCTAAACGTATGTTAAGATATCTGAAACAAACAATACATTATGCATTGTATTTGGAGCCTAAAAATGAACTAAGTCTAACTGCATATGCGGGTGCAAGTTTTGCTACAGACATAAATACATGTAAATCTACGTCAGGTACTGTAGTATTATTAGGAAAGGTGTTGATTGGATGGAGGTCTATTCGACAGAAACATTTAAGTTTGTCAACAATGGAGGCTGAATTCTCATGCTTGTCTTTATTATGTACAAATTTAGTTTTTTATAAGCAACTATTAATTGATATGGGAATTGATGTAACAGATTCTATTGTTGTTTATGAAGACAACTAATCAGCAATACAGATGACTTCAAATCTTGCTGTTAAGACAAGAACAAAACACACAGATTTAAGATATTTAAATGTGAGACAATGTGTGCAAAGTAAGATGATTATGCTGGAATACTGTATGTCAGAAAATAACATTGCAGATAATTTTACAAAAGCCCAAGGCTCTGTAAAGCATAAGGCTTGCTGTGAGGATTATGGACTTAGAATGTAAGGTTGTATATATTGTCCTACCCAAAGGGGAGAATGTTAGGAATGTAAATCACCTAATAGTTGGGTTGGAAAATGTATAAACCAGGATAGACATTTTAATACTGTCTCTTTAAGGGAATGCTAAAATTGCAATTGGGTGTGGTTCCTCAAATGGCCATAAGATGGAGCTAGAAACCAGGTCTGTTCTGTTCTCTTATTGCTGAGAGTGTTGCCTTTCCTGCATTTCCCTATTGACTGTTACTGATCATTGTTAGTCTTGGATTTGATGTGAGTCGTTTACTGAACTGTTTATGATACTGGACTTTGTTATTTGGATTATCCCTGGACTGAAAACTGACTGCTTTAACTGTGTATGACTTGGACTGTGTTTGGACTTTGCTTAACCGTTTACTGGAAGTAAAAACTACATTTTACTATACAGTGTAGCTGTGTGCTGTTTGTGTGTTATTCTTCACCACTCTCGCTACGTCTCCCTGTGTGCGCTCATTCTCCTAACGGGGAATTACCTCAACAATAGCCTAAATATTTTGTTTAGTCTCCTCCTTTTTTTTTTTTTTTGAAACAAATTTTATTGATTTTAAAGACAAACAAACCATCGTTAACCATTAAATACATAAAACCTCTCCATTATTAATTTTACAAGTCAAATAAAATATTATTTTATACAACATAATTCTGTTTTTCACCATTTCAATATAACCATATAGATATCTCTTAACAAATTTCTCATTATTTCTCTTTTCGTATTCAATTTCATTAATTATTATTAATTTTCTATATTTATCCAGTTTATAATCATCATCTTCATTCCTCTCTGTCTTGTTTAACATTATTCTCATCCAACATTCCTCCGAGGTTTTATTAATTCTCAAAGAAAACATAGACATACAAAACACAAAAATATAAAACTTCTTTTAAGAAAGTAGTTTGGCCCCAGATTACCTCTCTTTGTATGGACTTCAATTAAATTCGTGCTCATCTTATATACCATTACCTATCTTATTTACCATTCCATATCTTCTATATAACTTCTCCCCGCTTTTCACTCTTCTTATTTCTATTTTATTTAATTCATTTTAATTTAAATCATTGTATTTATATTTTTTGTCCATTCTTTCCAAATTATCCATTTATCTCATTCCCTACAGCAAGTAAAAAAAAAGAATTTCTCCTGAAATCACTGATCAAGGTATGATGCCTTTCTATCCTCCCCCTAAATTAATATTTAAAATAACACCTAATACACAATCTGATTCTGCTTAGTACATTCAACCTACTAACCTCTAAAGAGAGAAAATAATAAGTCCATAATAATTAATATAATTAAATAATAAATCTAAATTTTAAATCTTATAGCATTCCAATTGTCTATTTCAAGAAACAAGTGCTACAATAATGAGTTTATAATAAGATCAAAACAACAGTAAATTAAACTTTTTAATTAAACTCAATATTTTAAACATTCCTTTTAATCTTTTATTAAATTTTAAAATCTATCATTACTAAACATTTCAATATTTTAGTCTTTTATTAATTCTTATAACATTCTAATTTTCTATTTCTAATACAAATACTACCATACCATCTTATGGTACATAAGATTATGTACTTCTTTTTTAAAGAAATTATACATTACCCTTTATCCCTAAAAAAAATTCCTTTTTTCCCATCTTGTTTTATACCTTTGTGGCTTTTCCTCCCTTTTCCCTCCCTTTCTTATCCCACCTAACCTTTTTACCTCCATCTTCCCCTCTCTGTTGTATTCCTTTCTCCTTTTGCTCAGTAACATTAACATTGAATTGGTTTTGCATCTTATTTTTTCCTTTCTTAAGTATTTTTTTAAATCTTAAGTCCTTCATTTTCCTTCCTTTCTTTCTCCTTTCTCTCTTAACTAAATTTTTAGATTCATTGAAGATGGCGTCTTCTTCTTCTTCTTCTTCTTCTTCTTCTTCTTCTTCTTCTTCTTCTTCTTCTTCTTCTTCTTCTCCTTCTCCTTCTCCTTCTCCTTCTCCTTCTCCTTCTCCTTCTCCTTCTCCTTCTCCTTCCATTTCCTCCATCTGTTGTTGTATTTGATAATTAACAAGCGCCATTTCTAAAAAGAGGAAGGCTTCTTTCACAGCGTCCTTTCTTTCTTCATATTCTCTAAGTTCATCAACAGATAAAGCCATTCTTTATTCTTCTTCTTAAAGCAACCAAAATGTTTCAAAAGTTAGAGCAATTCCCCAAAATTCCAGAGAGTCAATCAGTCCAAACAAAACACAAAGTTCTCACTTTCTCTTCCTGGTGAGGTATCAAAGGGAAAGGAAAAAACCTCCAATCTATATTTTAAAGCCTTGTTGCAATTAATTTCTGGTCTCAAGAACTTCAAGGCATCTCCTCCAACAAAATCTTTATATATATACATACATATACATATACATATACATATACATATACATATACATATACATATACATATATATATATATATATATATATATATATATATATATATATATATATATATATGTTTTCTTAAGTTTTCGCGGTACTTACATGTATGGTGTTCGGCTTGGTTGGTATTTTCCCACGTCATTGTAGTTCTTTTAAAGTTGTAGCAACGTTTCAGCAGATTCATCTGCCATCATCAGGCTTCTGTATACAGAAGCCTGATGATGGCAGATGAGATTCTGCTGAAACGCTTGCTACAACTTTAAAAGAACTACAATGACGTGGGAAAATACCCGAACTAAGCCGAACACCATATATATATATATATATATATAATTTGTCCTCTTCCTTCCACTTATAACAAGAAGCCAAGTTTTTACCTTTTATAAAAAAACAACAGGTTTCTCAATGGCCATTTGTTGATTCCATAAGGAAGGAGAGTGAACTTTCCCTTTGAGCACTCAATTTTGCCGCTTGAAATCCTCCTCTGGAAACAAAGTATTGTTCAGAAAACCATAGTTCTCAGGATTAAACGCCTCTTAAAATCCTGGGTCAGCCACAAAAACTTTCTCTTAACAACTTTCTCCTCTCTTCCTCCTGCTTCTTTGAGGCGGCCATTACAGACCGCCGCTCGACCGTCTTGGGAGAGGGGGGGTTTGCCGGCTGGGAAGGGGGTCTGCAACACCCCCAAACCCCTCACCAGCTCCCCCTATCTTCGGCTGCCTCTTCGTGGCAGCCTTAGCCTCCAGATCCGTGGATCGGAGGCACCAAAGCAGCTAGCGCAGCAGGGATCGCGCAGGATCGCAAATCCCTGCCGCTAGCGAAGCCGACAAACCGGAAGTTCCTTTAGTCTCCTCCTTGTGTATGGTGGTACATTCCTACATATTCCTTTTACACAAAAGGAAAAAACAGTCCAACCTATCAAAAATAGCACCACAAAAAATAGATTAGAAACATAAGTTAAAATAGGGAAGAAAATGGTAAGTGAATACGTGTCCACCCTAGATGAGTTCAAATCACCAGGACCAGATGGATTATACCCCAAAGTTCTGAAGGAACTGGCAGACAAGATCTCAGAACCACTGAACTATATCTTTCAAAGATCCTGGAGCATCGTGGAACTGCCAGAGGAAAAGAGGTGATGTAGTTCCCCTCTTCAAAAAAGGAAAAAAATAGATCCAGGAAACTACAGACCTATCAGCCTGACCTCAATACCAGGGAAGATTCTGGAAAAGGAGAGATTCTGGAAAAGGAGAGATTCTGGAAAAGGAGAGATTCAACCTGGAAATAAGGAGTAACTTTCTGACAGTGAGAACAATCAACCAATGGAGCAGCTTGCCCTCGGAAGTTGTGGGAGCGTCATCACTTGAGACCTTCAAGAAGAGATTGGACTGTCATTTGTCAGAAATGGTGTAGGGTCCCCATTTTGGCCGGGGGGTTGGACTAGATGACCTATAAGGTCCCTTCCAACTCTGATGATCTGTTAAAAAGATAATCGACAATGAATCAGTGAACAGCTAGAAGCAAACAAAGTAATAACCAAAAGCCAACATGGGTTTGTTAAAAACAGATCATGCCAGACTAATCTTATTGCATTCTTTGACAAAGTAACAAAAATAGTTGACCAGAGGAATGATGTCGATATAATTTATTTGGACTTCAGTAAGGCATTTGATAAAGTAGACCAAAACCTACTACTAGCTAAAATAGAAAAATGTGGGTTAGACAGCATCAGATGGATTCATAACTGGCTGACCAACCTCACTCAACATATAGTCCTTGATGGAACTGCATCTACATGGAGGGAAGTATGCAGTGGGGTACTGTTTTAGGCCCAGTTCTGTTTTAGGCCCAGTACCGTTCAACATCTTCATCAATGACTTGGACAAGAGGATAGATGGGGAACTCATCAAATTTGCAGACAACACCAAGCTGGCAGGAATAGCCAACACTCCAGAAGATAGGCTTAAGATACAGAAGGATCTTGACAGACTTGAACATTGGATGCTATCTAACAAAATGAAATTCAATGGTGAAAAAAGTAAGGTTCTACATTTAGACAACAAAAATCAAATGCACAGATACAGTATACGTGGTACCTTGCTCAATAATAGTAACTGTGAAAGGGATCTCGGAGTCCTAGTGAACAACCGTTTAAATATGAGCCAGCAATGTGCTGCAGCTGCCAAAAAAGCCAACACAGTTCTAGGCTGCCTAAAAAGTGGGATAGAATGAAGAGCACGTGAAGTGTTAATACCACTTTATAATGCTTTGGAAGGCCACACCAGGGGTGGGATGCTACCGGTTCAGCCCGGTTCTATAGAACCTATAGCTGTGAAGAGCAGCTGACACCAAACTGGTTTGGTGTTTGGCCCACCCATCTGCCCGGGCTCTAGGCTGACCTTTATTCCCTGCTTTTCCCTCAGCTGCTTTGCATGGCATAGCTGAGGTTGAAAAAGCAGGAAACAAGAGGCTTTTCAAATGCTGCGCATCGGAGCGCAGCACTTGTCAGCTGTCCAGGCAGCACAGCTGATGATTTATTGCAAATGCTGCACACACAATTGTCCCCAGTTTGGAGAACCGGCAAATCACTCCACTGGCTGGCCCCGCCCTTCGCCGCCCACTCACTCCTTACTTGGCATGTGCGCCATTCAACTTGCCTGGTTTGGTAAGTTGCTATTTTTCCTTCCCTCCCCCCAACCATTAGTTGTACTGCTCTGGCAGGAGATTTAGATTAGCTAGAAAGCAGGAAATCCTTGGATTTCTTGCTTTCTAGCTTATCTAAAAGCAGAGCCGAACCTTCCTTAGGACTGAAGCTTTTCAGTGCAGACTCAAGTAGCCGATTGCAGATAGATAGATCTCTAAGTTAATCTGAGATTCTGTGAGCAACTCAATTTGCCTGCCTGCTTTGGGGTAAAAGTTGCTCTTTTTTATAAAAAAAAGTTCAATATTTACATACATGGTGTGTTGTGAGTTAATTTTGTGAGTTTGCTTGCAAGCAAATTTTATATGACAGACTCAGATAGCCATTTGCAGATAGATAGATCTCTAAATTAATCTGTGATCCTGTGAGCAACTCAATCTGCCTGCCTGCTTTGCCTGCTTTGGGGTAAAAGTTGCTCTTTTTTAAATAAAAAAACCAACTGTCAGCTTTAAAATTCAGCTGTCACATTTCATGGAAGAGTGAGTGAAAGCGGTGCTGGACTGGCAACCCCCCAGAACCCAAAAACAACTTCAAAGATTCTTGGGGTTTGCCAACTTCTATAGACAATTCATTCCATCCTTTGCTGAAGTTGCCCTCCCGTTGACGGAGCTAGTAAAAATGGGCCCGTCGCCCACCAAACCGAAGCCAAGTCAACCCCTGGCTTGGACTATGGACTGTCAGATAGCTTTCAAGGCCTTAAAACGCCTCTTCGCAGCTGACCCCATTCTCCAGCACCCAGACGCAACCAAGCCTTTTATTGTCCAAATGGATGCAAGTGAAGTAGCAGTGGCAGCTGCTTTGCTGCAAAAGGACTCTCAAGGCCGACTGATGCCTTGCGCTTATGTGTCCAAAAAGCTGACAGACACAGAGTGAAGTTGGGCAGTCTGGGTGAAAGAAGCATTCACCATATGATGGGCTTTGTTGACTTGGAGGCATTTTCTAGAAGGGGCGCCAGAGGCCTTTGAGGTATGGACTGGTCATAAGAACCTCGAGGCTCTAAAGACCCCTAGGAGATTATCGCCCAAACAGGTCCGCTGGGCCCAATATTTCAAGCGATTCAACTTTAACATTAAATATATCCCTGGAGGGAAAAATGTACTGGCAGATGCTCTGTCCAGAAAACCTCAGTTTGACAGCCACAAAGAGGAAATAGTAGCTCCATCAGCAGGCCAAGTGACCACTCGAGCCCAAGCTAACTGCAACCCCAAACACCTGGAAGATAAGCTGTGCAGAATTGAAAATGGCCCTATTGACCAATCCTTGGTTCCTGGGCCATCAAACCAAGTTGACAATGAATGATGGACTAGCTTGGAAAGGGACTAAGCTTTATGTACCCACAACCCTAAGACTACTGGTACTAAAGCGTAGCCACGACTCCCGGCTGGGAGGCCACTTTGGATTCCTAAAAACCCTACATTTACTGAGAAGACAGTTCTGGTGGCCAAAAATGAAACCTGATGTCGAGGACTATGTAAAAAGTTGCTCAATTTGTGCCACAATGAAACACAGAACTGGAAAAACCCCTGGCCTCCTTCAACAAGTTGCTGAACCAACCCAACCGTGGGAAGAAATTGCAATGGACTTTATTGTGGAATTACCTAAGAGTGAAGGGAATACGATCATTTGGACTATAATTGACTTATTCTCTAAACAGGCCCATTTTATAGCCTGCAAAGGACTTCCATCTGCGAAAAAACTTGCAAAGCTGTTCGTGAAACATATCTATAGACTACACGGAGAATAATATATTATAATATAGAATAATATCAGACAGAGGGGTACAATTTACCGCAAAATTTTGGAGGGAATTTCTGAAATCCATTGGTTCCGCTCAAGAGTTATCCTCAGCTTTCCATCCTGCTTGTAATGGAGCAGCGGAGAGGGCTAACACCATGATATGCTAAGTAAATTATCAACAAGAAAATTGGGATGAGTTATTACCTTTTGCAGAGGTTGCTTACAATAATGCAGTACATAGCAGCATGGGATTGACTCCATTCCAAATCAACACTGGAATGGATTTTGTCCCAATGCCAGAGTTACCTAGACAACCTCCCTCATCCATGTCTCTAACAGAATGGATGAACTCATTAAAGAAAGGATGGGAAGATACAAAAAAAGCTTTGACCGAAGCTGCAAAAAATTATAAAAATCAGGCGGATAAACATAGATCCCTTCAACCACCTTTTAAAGTAGGGGACAAAGTATATTTGTCGACCAAGTATCTTAGGTTGAAACTGCCCAGTAAGAAGCTGGGTCCAAAATTCTTGGGTCCATTCCCAATTTCAAAGATAATCAATCCAATCACTGTCCAATTAAGTCTTCCTCGAATATTGGGGAAAATTCATCCAGTATTCCATTGTAGTTTACTAAAACCAGCTACTACATCAATGATAAGACCACCGCCAATCATTCCCCCTAAGCCATTAATGGTACAGGGGGAAACACATTATGAAATTCAAAAAATTCTCGATTCTAGATTACCCTGTGGCCAATTGCAATATTTGGTCTTATGGAAAGGATATCCTCTCTCAGATGCTAGTTGGGTAAAGAGTTGGGATATTCATGCTGATCAATTGGTTAACCAATTCCATGAGGATTTTCCCCACAAACTGAAGGGTCCTCATGGAGAGGGGAGAGGGGGTTAAGGACAATGTGTTAACCCCTGTATCTGTTTTTTCCCTTTTAGGAGGAGGAGTTTTCAAGGGGGATGCCTGTCAGCTTTAAAATTCAGCTGTCACATTTCATGGAAATGGGGGTGGAGGAGTTGAAAAGTTCAAGGTTATTCTGTATGTCGTATTAAGAAATTCCAGTTGCAGGTAATTGGTTCTCGTGATTTATGAAGTGTAGAAGTGGGAGAGAAGGGAGGAAAGAAGGTGGATTCTGTGTAACACACAAAAATAATTTCACTTTGGGAAATTACCTTTGACATGCCAGATCTGTTTCTAATTAAATCAATTGGAGAGAAAATGTCTTGGAGTGATTGATATCATGGATACTTTCTGGATGCCTTACATGGTGTGTTGTGAGTTATAATATTTACATACAAGCCATGCCCACCCAGTCACATGACCAAGCCATGCCCACCCAGTCACATGAGCACCAAGACACACCCACAAATGAGGCCACACCCACAGAATCGGTTGTTAAGAAATGTGAACCCCACCCCTGGACCATACTTGGAATACTGCAATTCAGTTTTAGACGCCATGATGGAAAAAACAAGTTGAGGCTCTAGAAAGAGTGCAGGAACTGGATATGTTGCAGCAACTGGGTATGTCTAGTCTAATGAAAAGAAGGACTAGGGGAGACATGATAGCAATGTTCCAATATCTCAGGGGCTGCCACAAAAAAGAGGGAGTCAAGCTATTCTCCAAAGCACCTGAGGGCAGGACAAGAAGCAATGGGTGGAAACTAATCAAGGAGAGAAGCAACTTACAACTAAGGAAAAATTTCCTGACAGTTAGAAAAAATTAATCAGTGGAACAACTTGCCTCCAGAAATTGTGAATGCTCCAACACTAGAAGGTTTTTAAAAGATGTTGGAAAACCATTTGTCTGAAGTAGTGTAGAGCCATGGTTGCCAACTGGTGGGCCGCAAGAAAATTTTGGTGGGCCGCAGAGAAATGTCAACCCCAGAGCACCCCCCCAAAGCAATTAATCCAGGCTGTGCAGGAACACAAGGCTGCTCCACCCACATGGCCCACGGGAACCCTCCCCGCCCGCTCATTCCTTACCTGGCAAACTTGCCTGCTAAGTCGCTATTTTTCCTTTTTCCGACCATCATCTGTTCTGCTGTACCGGGAAATTTAGATTAGCTAGGAAGCAGGAAATGGTTGGATTTCTTGCTTTCTGGCTAGTCTTTAGATCTTCAGCTCTGCTTTTAAGCACAGCCGAACCTCCCTTAGGACTGAAAGTTCTATTATTCAGTGCAGACTCACGGCAAGCAAATTTTATGTGACAGACTCAGCTAGCTGATGGCATATAGATAGATCACTGAATGATTCTGTGAGCAACTCAACCTGCCTGCCTGCTTTGCCTGATTTTGGGTAAAAGTTGCTCTCTTTTTTATAAAAAATTCAATATTTATATAAATATTTATATATATACAAGCCGTGCCCAGCCAGTCACATGACCACCAAGCCACACTCACAAATTAGGCCATGCCCACAGTGGTCCCTGTGATTTAAAATTATGAGTTTGGTGGTCCCTGAGGTTTAAAAGGTTGGCGACCCCGGTGTAGGGTTTCCTGCCTAGGCAGAGGGTTGGACTAGAAGACCTCCAAGATCCCTTCCAACTCTGTTATTCTATTCTATTCTATTCTATATAGCAGAATTGTTGCTGTGCATAGTGAATTTTATTGTACAACACAATATTGTTGTAGAATTGCTTATCTTATTTTGGTTTCTGAAGCTCAATGTCTAGTTAAAGAAATATAAGAATTTAAATCTTTACATTTAAAAATCTCTAATAGGATTTTATTCTTTCAATGGTTATGAATTTTAGAATAATTGCAACTCAAAATACATTCAGCAACATTTACTAAATAAATGAACGCTTATGGGGGGGCGGGGGGAAGAAATAGCTGCACACAATATCAAAATGTTTAAAAAGGCAATCCTTAAAACTTATAAATTGTTGTTATAAATAAAATGAATTTGAAATGGAACACTTTGATATACCTCTGGCAATGGATGTGTAATATCTGCCAAGAAACAGACCTATAATAATCATGCATTATAAGCTAGCAGGGGAAGTTGCAAACAGTGCTTTAAAATGTGATATTTCAAAATTCCATTATGGAGTAAATTAACCACAATAGTTATCTATTATATATTTTACACATCTGAATATTGTGATACTGTTCTCAGTTCAAAGAAAGGCTAAAATATGCATTTTGGAAATTACACATTTTTACATAAATACATTAAAAGGATTTTGCATTTTAAAATCACTAATTAATGTGCAATTGATCAATTAATGTGAGTCAGGTTTCAATATACTAAAAAGAAAGTGCATCCAAAGAGATATAGAAGTATATTTCTTTGTTTTTCTCTTCTTAGACTCCAATTGCTTCTACTGTTTCCCCATGAGCAATAACAAGTCATCACTGTTCATCTTTAACACATGAGAAAAGAGGATCATTAATATCATATCTTATTTCAAGCTTCAGGGAAAAAAATCCTTAACTAACAGAAGATGGATTAAAAAGTGTTATGTAAGAAGGACCATTTCACTGTTCCTACATATTTTTAGAGAACCATGGAGATGGCCTTGGCCTTGAGGGAAATGTTCAGAAACCATTAAATAAAAAGGGCAGAAGCATTCTTTGGGCAGGCTGGCTTCTCTCTGATTCACTGGGTGTGAAAGTGATAGGAAGTAAAATGCACTTAGATTTGCAATATGATTTTAATATACCACATCATTATACTCCTGGATAAGGTGAGGATTTTAAGTACCAAAATACACCCCCCAAATTGGATTCAGCTCATCTGCAGATGGGCTTATCCATAATATATACATTTTTTTCTCTAAACTTTAACAAAAGTTTCTCTGTATCCTATATTCATTGATAAGCCATTTGTGGACAAGCAGACCTTGAATAATCAAATACTATGAAAAATGTGCACCCACATATGGGCCAATTGTGAAAATGAATATATGAAAATATCAAGAGTCAACTTATCCATGGGTGGTGTATTTTTATAATATTTGTGTTTAAACATTTGAGGGTTGGTTTATCCACAGTGGGGTTTACTTAGGAATATATATGGTAACAATCTCAAGAAAGCTTAGATTTAGTTTTCTATGAAATCTGTTTCCTGATCTAGACAACTGCAAAGGGTAGTCCATGTGAAATTATTACAGCCAGCCCAGATCAGAATAACACAAGAACAGGCAATGTTTTGAACTACGTAACAGTTATCCAGAATATGGTGACATGCTTGTGCAGTGCAAAGTATGAAATCCTATTCATGAGACTGAGATAAGCATGTATCACTGTGGGATGTGCTAACTCAAAACTACCACTCCTTGAGCTTTTCACACATAAAGAGAAAGTGATAATTGCTAGAAAAAGCTAACTGCCTAAATTATTAGAAACATTCAGTTTGTCAAAAGTGGGATCATTGCTGCCTGCATATTTATCCAAAATATGTCAACTATGAAGCTGAAATAATACTTAGCAGGCAAATGCTCAGGAAAAAACCTGAAGTATTCTATTACAGAATGAGAAATTTAACATTTCTCATTCTGTAATAGAATACTTCAGTTTTTTTCCTGAGCATTTGCCTGCTAAGTATTTAATTTTTTAATTAAATTTAATTTTTTTAATTTAATTTTTTTATCTATTGAGCATGAACTTGAAAGAGAATAATTGTGGGGAGATAATGTATCATTGTGCAATAGCAAAATGCCAGGAAAACCTGCATTTAAAGTGAACTTATGAAAGATCCATTTCATAATGATTCATTTTAAAAAAGAGTGACAAGATTTACTAAATGAAACCAAAATGCTACAAGAACAATTAGGAAACTTTTTATACTCCTGTCTCCCCTTGCCCCACTGAATTTTAAGTACAAAGTTTGTTTCTTCTTCCATGTCCTCCACCATTTTCAAAATCAAAATTTACAACATAATGCTTGGCCATGCAAAAGCAAGTTCTGTTTTGCTTATTTTTAAACATTATTACACCAAAGTAAAAAAACATTAGGAATTCCTAATATAGTTCTTTGAATTCCAATCAGACACCAGAACTGAGATGAAAAGATAAACTGGGCCAGATTTATTTCAAAGCTATCTGCCCAGCATCTGCAATGATATACAGATATTTCAAAAATATGTTTCTATACTTTAATATAACAAATTAGCCATGAGTTTACATATTTAATATCAAATATATAAGCAAGAGGAACACAAACAGAAATCTTACTGAAGGAAGACCCCCCCTCCCCTGATAGAATAAAATATAAGCCAGCAAACATTCAAACATAACACAGAAAAATTAAATCAGAAACAGTTTAAACTAAAACACAAAGAAAAACCCTGCCTGGCTCGTTAACAGCCTCGTAGCTTCAGGCAAGCCAGCCAGAAAACACTTAAGATTAGCTAAACCAGAGTGTTGGAAGAAATATCCTTCTGGGTTCAGTTCCAAGTGAGGAAAAAGACACTGGATTGATGGAAGTTGCTTGGAAAGAAGGTTTAATGGTGGACAGGACTACATGCTTTGGAGCTCCCGAGTGAAAAGGGAAGAGATGCTGAGAGTTCCTTGGTTTTATGCCCTCTCTAAGCTTTGAACTTCCTGGGGCACAGGACGAGTTTCCTGATTGGATGATGTCAGGGGTCATAGATAGCTTTGTAGGTTGTATGTGTGCTAAGTTTGGTTGAATCCTGCTGGGTGATGTAATCTTCCCAGGTGCCATGTCTTAATCTCATCACCCTGGAGCTGAAGTGGGGGGCAGGGAGCTGCAGGAAGCTCCTTTAAAGACATATTTCTCCTTTCTCATATTCTGCCTTTTTAATATTTCCTAGAATCCTTCATTCTTTTTTAAAAGATTTTTTTATTTTTTAATAACAAACATAAACAAACATATACATAAACACAAAACATAAAACCTTCTTTCCATTGTACAGTGTATCGGTCGGTAGAAATCTTCTTGTGCACAATATCAACAGTCCTTTCCTTTTAACTACATTTTTAAAGTTTATTTTACATTAATATGTGTATTATATTATATTATTATTAACTACTTATTGGACTTTACTTATAAACTATATCATCCTTTTTGAGCAAATTTCAGTTATTTTTACTCTCGTTATATTTATATTGTATTATATCTTATTTACCTATTTTCTTTTCTAACCATTGATAAAATAAATCCCAAATTTTATAATATTCTTTATCTTCTTGCTCTCTAATTGTTAATGACAATTTATTTACTCATTTCTGTACATTCCATTATTTTCATAATCACCTCCTCTTCTATTGGTATTTTCCCACTTTTCCAGTTTTTAGCAAATACAATTCTAGCTGCTGTCAAAACATTTATAATCAAATATGTCAATTCTTTACTGTATCCTTGAGGTAAGATACCCAATAAAAATATTCCTGGTTTCAAGTCTACATGCTGTTTTGTCATTTTTTTCCAGCCATGTATGAATTTTAGTATCTCTTGACACATCATCCACCGCATGTGATAATACGATCCAGGTGACTGATGACACTTCCAACATTTCTCCAATTTATCCTTGAACATCTTTGCTATCCTTGCCGGGGTAGGTGCCACCTGTAAAACATCTTATACAAATTATCTTTATTTGCTATTGACGTTGTTATTTTATAGTTTTGAGTCCATAGTTTCTGCCATCTTTCTAAATCTATCCCATATCCAAAATTTTTCCCCCAGGCAATCATTGTTTCTTTAACTTGTTGTTCTTCTAGTTTAACTCCAAGTAAATATCCATATAATTTTTTAATTACCTTCTCATCAGTACCTGTCAAAATCCCATCTAATTCAGTTAATCCTTCTAACCTACAATCTTTATTGTATCTAGAATGTATTTGCACATATGAATACCAATTCATCTTTATTCCTTGTTCCTTTAGTTCTTGTTTAGATTTGAGCTCACCCTCTTCATTTAATATTTCATTGTATCTTACTGTTTGTTCTATTCTATAAAGAATTGGATATGCAAATGCCTCTTTAGTTGACAACCAGACTGGTATTTCCATATAATGTTGTTTCCTTACTTTCTCCCATATTGATAATAAAGCATCACGCATATAATATCTCCTAAAATACCCACGTGTTTTACTTTCCTTATACCATAGAAAGGTGTGCCATCCCAATAACAAATCATGACCTTCTAATGTTAATAGTCTATTATTTCTTAAAAGAATCCATTCTTTAACCCACATCAATGTGGGTTAACCCACCACCTGGTAGTATAGTTCTTAATTGGGTAAACCCAATTAATCTTTACTGTATCCTTGTATCCAAGTTGATCTAACAACTTGTAGTAACTTTAATTTAATTCTTGCCTTTTTCCCTGCCATATATATTTCAAAATTATTTTATTTAAATCTTCAAAATATTCTTTTCCTAGTTTAATTGAAATTGTCTGAAACAAATATAAAATCCTTGGTAGTATATTCATCTTAGTTTGGATATTCTCCCTATTAGAGATATCTGTAAGTTTTCCCATTCTTTCAATTTTGTTGCTATCTGTTGTTTAAGTTTATAATAATTATCTTCTTTGAGTGTCCCACATCTTGCAGTCAGTTGTATTCCTAGATATTTGACTTTTTTGCAATCTGGATGTTCAGTCTCTGCATCAGTTCTTTCTTTTGTTTTTCCACCATATTTTTAACTAAAATCTTAGTTTTATCTTTGTTTATTTTCAATCCTGCTACTTGTCCATATTCTTCAATCTTCTCTATTAATCTAGGTGCTGATTTTAGTGTTTCCTTTAAAATAAAAACCAGATTGTCTGTGAATGCTTGTAGCTTATATTCTTTTTTTATTTTCATCCCTTTTATTTCACTATCATCTCTGATGTTTCTATTTAATACTTCAAGTGTCAGAACAAACAGCAAAGGCGATGGTGGGCATCCTTGCCTACTTCCTTTTCTGATACTAATATTGTCTATTAAATCTCAATTTATCATTTGGCAGATTGCTTATGGTATATTGCCTTTATTGCTTCAGCAAACTTTCCGCCAAATCCCATTTGTTCCATTTGTGATATCATAAACTGCCAATTTATATTATCAAAAGCTTTTTGTGCATCTAAAAAACACTAAGGCCATTCGTTTCTCAGAATGTGTTTCATAATATTCTAAAGTGTTCAGAATTATTCTCAAATTGTCCTTAATTTGCCTCTTTGGCAGAAATCCATTTGATCAGCATGTATAAAATTATTAAAATATCTGAATATTTCATTCTTCTAGGAGAGGGATAGCTGCTAACTTTCTACAAGAGGAATGCAGCTAATGCAGCTATGTTGCAAATATGGAACCATATCAGCTTAAGATTGGTTAAGCCAGTCACCAAAACAAAGGCACACAAGAGATAGCCAGAATTTGAACCCAGCTTCCCCAAACTTTTTTTTCCTGTTCAGCAAAACTGAATAGAAATTAATTAATCAACAGACACAAAATTAAAAGTCACAAAAACTGTTACCAAACAGAAAACTCAGAAAAGTATAAAAACCCACGGTTGTATATCAATCATCCTAGCTAGCCAGGGAATCATGTTGAATGTCACTCATCCTGATTTCTTGTCATTAAACTTCTTTCCAGCAGCTGACTTCTTGATTCAATTTATTCTCCTATGTGCTGACCCTTATGTCCCGGCTAGAGAATCCTCACGAGAGGGCATTTCCCCCCCAACATTACCAAATACAAGTCTGCTTATATTCATTACTCATGCCTATTACCCCCACTAGTTCCCTATCTCCACAAGCACAGAGCTGTCACTCAAGCTTGAAATCCAGGAAATAATAAATGCATCATCTTATGGAGAGGATTCTTCAAGAACAGAAATCTTTTTAAATCAGAGCACTTTTTTTGTTTTTGCGAAGGCCCATTATTCTTTAAGCATGGGAGAAATTATTTTCAAAATGATATTACTGCGTGCAAGGCCTAGGCAAGGCCTGTGAATTATGACATTCATTTATTTGCAATCTGGGTAGAATTACATCTTAAAGACATGGTCTTCCTTCTTAGCCTCTTAAATTTCTCTATTATCTACAAAATGAAGTAAGTAATTGACAATTTATCCTCCTGCTGTAATCAATCTCTAATAGAAGAGACCACCAGATAGCTTGAAACTCATGTGTTGAAAGCCTGATAGTAGAGGGTAAGCAAGGGTGGGATTCAAATTTCTTAACCGGTTATGTGGGCATGGCCTAATTTGTGGGTGTGGCTTGGTGGTCATGTGACTGGGTGGGCATGGCTTGCTGACTGGGTGTGGCTAGGTGGTAATGTGACTGGAGTGGGCATAGCTAGGTGGTCATGTGTCTAGGGTGGGCATAGCTAGGTGGCTGGCAAACCAAATATAAGTGGTCCTCGCTTAATGGCCAGTTGCTTAGCAAGTGTTCTAATTTATGACTGACCACCCCAGAGCTACTTGATCTGTTTTTGGTGTTTTGACAGCCATACATACACACACACACTTATGACCAGTTACAACATTCCACACAGTCTTGTGACTGAGGTTTTCTATGTTTTTTGCCAGTTTCCAACAATTCCTTCTGGTTTCCGGTTAAAAATGCCCATTGGGGAAAATGGACTTGTTTAACAACCAGTGTTTGCTTAATGACTACAAGGTTCATTTATTGACCATGGTGTTTGTCTAACCCAGGGGTCTGCAACCTTAACACTCAAAGAGCCATTTTTCTATTTTCTTTTAAGCAGGTATCTCTGTCTCTGTCTTTCTTTCTTTCTCCCTCTTTCTCATCTCTCTCTCTCTCTCTCATCTCTTTTTCTTTCTTCCTCATCTCTCTCTGTTTCTCATTTCTCTTTCTCTCTCTCATCTACAACTGCTAAGATTGGAAGCTGTTTTTTTATAATCCTATTTCTTTGCAGTTTTTTACACACACATTTGTGTATATGTATCCAATATTCTTCCTTCCTTTCTGCCATGTATTTAAAATGGGCAATGATTGTGTGTGTGTGTGTGTAGCATGTGTATATGTGTGTTATGTATGTGTATGGATATGGATATATATTTCACTTTTAATGTGTGCCAGTGTACTTACAGTAAAAAAATGACAATAAAAGTTATCTTATCCTATCTTCCTTCTTTCCTTCCCAACGCCATTCCTCCCCCCACCCTATTTTTTGTTGGCTTCCCAGCCAAGTACTTACCAGGTCTGATCCTGTTTAGCATTCTAAAATCAGCCTACTGAAATAAATATCAAACTAAACTGCCCAATAATTTACCTATTATCACTACCTTGCACCTGATTTCAATGTAAATAGCAATCTGCAGTATTACTAAATTTTGCTAGGCATCTGCTACATGTTACTCTCTTCCTTGATAATCTAGTCCAGAGGTCCCCAAACTTGGCAACTTTAAGACTTGTGGACTTCAACTCCCAGAATTATCCAGGCAGCAAGTTTGGGGACCCCTGATCTAATCTTAGCTGGGCAAAACAGTCTGGAGTCACTGGCAAGAGCAGCTCAGCGCTGAGATAAATTGTGTGTCTCTCCATATTGCTTTCTCCTCGAGCAGCCTTGTCCCCTCCTCCTCATTTCTGAAGCATGCTAAGTTTAAAGGTGCTGCTCGCGGTGAGAGGAATATGGGGAGACATGCGACTTTTCTCCGTACCAAGAGGGCTGCTCTCTCTCTTTCACCTCCACTCTTGGCATGGAAAACAGTCAGTGGAAGCAGCAGTTGAGGTGGTCAGTCACCTATCCCAGGGTTCACGCTCACCATACCTGCAGGAGGTGGGGGATGCAGCAGTAGTGAGGCGGCAATGGTGATTCCAGTGGCATCAGGGCTTCTGGGACCAGTCCGTGTCTGTCATCCCCCCACCATCCATACGGCCACACACGTGGTGCATCGGGGCTTCCAGGCTCTGCTCCCCGCAGCCGCTGTCAGCTGTCCTGGACTCAATCAAGGGGCGCCTTGCTGACACGAGCCTCTTCACGTGTTCTTTCCTGCTGCTGTTTTTGGGAAAGCAAAAGTTTCCCAGCACACCGGAAAGCTTCCAAATCCCCCCCATCAGAAACAGCTCCTGGGCAAGCAGAGAGAAGCAGGATTCAACTTGGCTTGCTTCTCTGCTTGCCCGGGAGCCATCTCTAATGGGAGGGGGGACTTGGAAGCTTTCTGCTGTGCAGCAGCAGGTGAGAGAAGCAGCCGCTGACCTGGCCGGATCCTATACAAGCCTCTCCATGTGTTCCTTGGTGGAAGGCAACTGGTGGGGGAAAGGCAACTGGCGGCAGCAGCAAAAGGCAAGGCGGGGTAGGTGACTGGTGGTGGCAGCAAAAGGCAAGTGGAGGGGGAAGGCAATTGGGGCTAACAAAGCCCCACTCACCCAGGGAGATCAGTAAAGGCAGGGCCGCAGCAGAAAGCAGGCAGCAATGGCTGGCCTGGCGGGTGTGCAAGAACAGGCTGCAGGCAGCAGTGTTGCGCAAACATAAAATGTCACAAATGCATAAGGAGTGACAGGCAGGCAGCAGAGAAGCGGGGGGAGAGGGGCGGGGCCAGCCAGAGGCCCGATTTACCAATTCTCTGAACTACCAGGAATGGTAACAACTGGTTCTATACAACCGGACCGAACCACTAGAATCCCACCCCTGAGGGTAAGGCTCAGTGAGGAGCTAACATGTAGATTAAATGGAAGGAACATGTTCCAAATCCAGTACAAATAAAATCAACACAGCAGTCCTAGAAGATGGCATTTACATGACTGCTAGTATTACCTCTCACCTCATTGATCCAAAAGGTTAATATTTACACACACACACACACACACACACACACTTTCCTGGAATTATGAAAATAAGTGGAAGTTAAATATTTTTTGTTATTCTTGCCTTCATCAATAGTTGTCTTACAGCAGGAAACAACAGGTGCAAGTTGATAATTGTACTGTTTTCAGCAAAGGAAAAAAAATACTTCATCTGTTTCTCTTAGTTAAATTTCAAGTACATACTGTTGTGAATCAATAAAAGTGAATAACCTAAATGCAAATTAGGGGTTGAAAACCTGCACACTTGATTGGTCCTTATACAACAACTTGGGATTGGGCCAGAACTAGTCCCTGATTGGCCACTTTTGGGACTGTTCTTATTGGTTAGTAGTTTGAACTTGTTGCACATTTTCATTGGTTAATAAGGCAGCAGCTAACCCTATAAAAGGGTTACTGTTGCCCATAGCATTGCTCTGTTATGTTCTATTACTTTATTAAAGAGTTGAAGTCACTGGTCAGATGTCTGGTCTCCGTTACTCTCCATACTTAACACTGGCGACGAAGGTGGGATACGGAGACCAAAGAGCTGACTAACCTACAGAGCAACTAACAGAGCACGTGGTTGAACACGCACCATCAACGGCAACATGGCCAGCGGTGTCGTACCACCCGCTCCATTCGACCCAGAAACCGAAGACTGGGAGTCGTACATGGATAGGTTCCAGATGTTTCTGGAGACCAACAATTTGAAAAATGCAACAGCCGGAAAAAAAAAGAGCTATATTTCTAACCCACTGCGGCACTACCATGTTTAAAATGGCAAAGTCACTTGCCAAGCCAGCAGAGGTAAAAGAGATGGACTGGGACGTCCTCGAGCCTTTACTACGGGCTCACTACGCGCCCACCATGCCAACCTTAGTCCGAAGACACGAATATTACCGGAGGGACCAACAGAAAGGTGAAAGCCTTGCTGATTATATCGCGGACCTCCGAAACCTTGGAGGCCTCTGCGGATTCGCAGACTTAGAAGAAGCTCTCCGGGACCGTTTGGTTCTGGGCCTAGAAGACGGCACGATCCAGAGTAAAATTATGGCTAAGGGGGACATCAGTCTCACCGATGCCCTTAAAGAAGCCTCGGCAGCAGAGGCGACCAAGAAGTCGGCAGCCCGAATGCGCCGCACCAACACACCGCTACGTAAACTCGCCACTGATACCTCGCCTCGCACAGAGAGATCCCCGGTATCAACTCACCACGAAGACCTAGAGTCCCCTTCCGACAGTGATGGGGAAGAGGTCAACCTGACTGCGAACGGAGCGAGACCAGTCCACACAACACTCCTTTCGACCGTGTGCCGGTTGTGGATCTAATCACCCACGATCCGGCTGCAAATTCCTCGACGCGCTCTGCCGAAATTGCGGGAGACGAGGTCACATGCAAAGGTCTGCAGAAGCAAACAAAACTCCAAACCCCGACAGGCCGAATGCCAATCTTCAGGATTCTTCGGCACACACCGAGAAAAATTAAACCACTCCTACAGAAACAAACCGTCCACCACTTCCACCAGGCGTGAAGAAACCCGGCGGGAAGAGACCCACCAAACAATCACCATAGGCCACGCTACATCCATTGATGCTGGGAAAATCCGAGTAAAGGTCGCCATCGAAAACAAACCTTGCGTGATGGAGGTAGACTCGGGATCTTCCCTCTCGATGGTATCGTGGAAAACGCTCTAACAGCTCATTCCAACGATTCGCCGCCAAGACCTTAACCCTCAAAGGTTATACTCAAAGACTATCAGGGCAACTGAATTCCCGTCGTCGGGTCCCGCAGATTCCAGGTCTCATTCAAGGACCGCACCGTCGCACTACCACTGACTGTCGTGGATCGAGACAGGCCTAGTCTTCTAGGCCTTCAATGGTTCAGGCCGCTCGGAATCACTGTAGCCGGAGTCCACAAGGCCGAAAGCGTCGATTGGGAGGAAGCACTCGTGCAAGAATTCCAAGACGTTTCGCGAACGGACTAGGCAAGTATAAGGGGACCCCAATCTCGTTTAACTTGAACCCTGAAATAGCACCCATCCGCCTTAAGCCGCGTGGGTGCCGTTCGCCTTAAAGCCTAAAATCGATGAACAACTCGATAAGCTGATAGCGCAGGGCGTACTGGAACCCACCGACCACGCCCGTTGGGAAACCCCGATAGTGACGCCTATCAAGCCTGATGGGTCCCTAAGAATTTGCGGAGACTACCGGGCCACATTAAACCACGCACTGCAGCAAAGTGCTTATCCAGTACCGGTAGTGCAACATTTACTCCATTCCTGGGCGGCGGGAAAGTTTTCGCCAAACTAGATCTAGCCCAGGCGTATCAACAATTGCCTGTAGACCCAACCACAGCCGAGGCGCAAACGATCGTAACACATAGGGGCACATTTAAATGCAACCGGCTCCAATTCGGGTTAAGCGTCGCCCCTGGAATCTTCCAGAGTTTAATGGAAAGGTTGTTACAAGGGATAAAAGGCTTTGTCCCATATTTCGATGATGTACTCATCGCCGCACCTAACAAAGACATCCTAGAAAAACGACTCAGAGAGGTTTTACGAAGATTCCAAAATGCAGGCCTCAGAGTAAAAAAGATAAATGCCAGTTATGTACCGAAAAAGTAGAATTTTTGGGATATCTCCTGGACAGCCAAGGAATTCATCCCACCGAAGACAAATTACGAGCAATTAAAAGGCACCCACTCCAAGGAACAAGGCAGACCTACAGGCGTTCCTTGGACTTATCAATTTCTATAATGTGTTTTTACCCCACAAAGCAACAGTAGCTGAACCATTGCATAGACTATTAGACAAAAAAGCAACGTGGGTTTGGGGACAACGGGAACAACATGCTTTCCAACAAGTAAAGAAATTGCTAACTTCTGATTCAGTACTTATGCAGTACAATGAGACTCTGCCGCTCACTATCACGTGTGATGCATCACCTTTTGGGGTTGGGGCAATTCTGGCCCACGTGTTACCAAATGGAGCGGAGGCCCCCATCGCGTTTTTTTTCGCGAACCTTAGCTAAAGCGGAACGAAATTATAGTCAGCTGGACAAAGAAGCTTTAGCTATTGTTGCTGCAGTTAAAAGATTTCATGAATATGTTTATGGCCATGCGTTTACAATAATCACTGATCATAAACCGCTACTGGGGATCATTGCGGGTAATAAACCAACCCCGTATATATTGTCCCCCAGAATGACCCGTTGGTCTGAATTCCTGGCGGCCTACAACTACACCTTGCAACACCGCCCGGGGAAATCGATTCTCCATGCCGATGCATTGAGCAGAACACCGCTCCCAGACGCTGTTGTGGATCCAGCCCCAACCCTCTCAACACTACAGATCGAAGCTCTACATGCACCACCCTTGACGGCTAGAGACATTGCTTTTGAAACGAAACGTGACCCAGTTCTGCAACACATACTACGCCGGGTTGAACGGGGGTGGCCGACGGACCAAATAGCACCTGAATGGGCGCCCTTCAAAGCCCGCCAAACCGAGCTGTTTTCCCAAAAAGGCTGTATCTTGTGGGGCGATCGAGTCGTAATCCCTGGCAAATTGCAACAGACTGTTTTGGCGGTATTGCATGAGGGACATCCGGGTATTGTGTGGATGAAATCACTCGCACGCAGCTATGCTTGGTGGCCGGGAATCGACAAAAGAATCGAGGCCTGGGTTGCTACGTGCCAACGTTGCCAGGACGTCAGCAACGCCCCACCTAAAGCAAGCCCAACCGAATGGGAAACGCCGAGGGGACCGTGGTCCCGTATTCATATTGACTTTGCGGGGCCTACCAAAGGTCACACTTTCCTGATTACTGTCGACGCCTATTCTAACTGGCTCGAGATTCATCGAATGCACACAACTACAACAGACTCAGTTATTAATAAATTAAACAGACTATTTGCCACACACGGGTTTCCGGACGTGTTGGTCTCGGACAACGCCCACAGTTCACTGCATTGCCCTTTGAACAATATCTTGCTGATCGGGGCATCCGCCATGCGCTAACCTCGCCCGCGCACCCTGCGGCGAATGGACGTGCAGAACGCATGGTACAATTTGTAAAAAGACCCTTCACAAAATGGAATTTGGCAACATCGGCGAGAAAATCAATAATTTTATTGCTACAGCACATCACGCCCCACAGCGTGACCAACAAAACACCCGCTGAACTTCTTATGGGGCGGAAAATACGATCGCACCTTGACCGGCTCCACCCGCTTCGCACCGGAAAAACCTTTCGGCTCCAGCAGCAAATGCCGGGAATTTAAGGTAGGCGATTTAATCTTTGCCCAAAACTTTTCCGGCGACCCGTTATGGATACCGCAACCGTTACCCACCTCACCGGACCTAGATCTTACCGCCTGCTAACAGACAATGGGAGGGTGTGGAAACGCCACATAGACCAGCTCCGATCGAGATTACCACCCAGCGGCCATGACTTCCCCGGTTCACCAACTCAAGGGGGAGGAAGTATTGAGGGAATTGACTTTGATACAACTAATAGCAGGTCAATGGGAGCCCTACAGCCCAGCGAAGCACCGGAATGTGAGGCGGGGAGGGAGTTGACGTTTTCAGGGAACTTTAATACGGGGAAAACGAACTGCAAAACCCGAAGAAACACGGAGTAGCAGAGACAACCACAGTGAATGCAGCACGGAATCGCCGTGCAGCGAAATAGAATTTAACAAAAGTCATCCAAACGCTCCACCGGAACCGGACATTAGACAAAACCCGGTGGAGCCTCGAAATCATCCAGGCAGACCAAACGGCCTGCCTATCTTGAGATTTTATTACAGCTCCCCTCAAACGGAACCCAAGGGGAGGGGTGTTGTGAATCAATAAAAGTGAATAACCTAAATGCAAATTAGGGTTGAAAACCTGCACACTTGATTGGTCCTTATACAACAACTTGGGATTGGGCCAGAACTAGTCCCTGATTGGCCACTTTTGGGACTGTTCTTATTGGTTAGTAGTTTGAACTTATTGCACATTTTCATTGGTTAATAAGGCAGCAGCTAACCCTATAAAAGGGTTACTGTTGCCCATAGCATTGCTCTGTTATGTTCTATTACTTTATTAAAGAGTTGAAGTCACTGGTCAGATGTCTGGTCTCCGTTACTCTCCATACTTAACACATACCTTTCTCACCAGAATCTTTATCAGAACCACAGGTGATTTCTGGGTATTTTACGATGTCATGTCATGAAATTAAAGCTTAATTAGTTGTTCAGAAGAGATGATAACCTTGATGAAGTTTAAAAATATGTATTACAAATTCCTTTATGGTTCAAAGAAAGGCTCGATGTTTATATTTATGTGTTTTAAGTGCTGTTGAAGAAGTGGGCAGTTATTAATTTTCATTTCTTTGGGTGAAGAATAAACCTGCTGATGTTGCTAAAGGAGAAAAGCACACAATATCACAATAAAACAGAAGAAACAAGTCCTTTTATATGACTATAGGAAAAGCGCTGAAGAATATTAAATTTGAAGGATATACTAGGGCAACAACATATTACAAAATATCATTGGTAGATTATGCAACCTAGACAATTGTGAGCATATTTCACACCCTCAAATGCAGGCTGCTTCAGATCCTCCAACAACCACTACATGTTTTAACTTCAACTGTGTTGGCCATGTGTGTTTAATTTATGAAAAGCTGGACTTTAACCCTCCTACCCAGAAATCAAAAGTAGGAGAAAGTTAGAAGGAAATCTAGTTCCTTTTTTGTCCTTTCCATGTTATTTTAAGAAGGTTATGGTTGGCCCAAATATTTGACATAATCTCTACTGATTCAATATTTTTAACTAGATCTCCATTTATCCAGGCCATATCAATCATTGACCAGAAATTGTGAGGGTTAGAATAGAAAGGTGAATTTAATTTCTCCTGCCTTTAAGGTTCTCCATAGATCTAACAAATTTAGTTCTATCATTTCAAAGAAAGTTTTGGGTAATATATTCCTTTTATTTTTGTTTTCTTTTTTTGGTCACTAGCATAATCTTTTTTAATGTCCACTATTGTGTTATAGTCACCAATTAAACTTACATTATCATTCCCTATTACTATGATCTTATCATGCACATTTTTGTAAAACTCACTTTGATTTTTATTAGGCGCATATATAACAACTAATAATATATTTTTGTTAATTCAACTATCAATATTCTTCCTTTTGTATCCATATTTACTTGTTTAGCTATTATCCCTTCTTTAATGTATACCACCACCTCTCCTTTTTTCTCTTCTGCTAACGCTGAATAAAGTTTCCCCAATTTATTACATTGTAAATATTCCTCATCTTGTTTTTTAATGTGCACCTCCTGGAGGCACACAATATCCATTTTTTTGTTTCACTTCTTTTAGATAGTGAGTTTAAGCCGTTAACATTAATAGATATTAGTTTCAATTCTTCTTCCATTTTTTATTTTTGTACTAATCGCTGCCTTCTATTAGTCCTAGTTTCTCTTTGAGTCCTCGTTCTTACTCCTTCTTGACGTTCTTTCTCCTCATTATTCCTCTCTTCTTGCTCTTTTTCTCTGGTCTCCTGCCATTGTTCATCTTGACTAGCCAATTCCAACTCCTCTCTGCTGCTGTATTCTTCCTCTGGTCTGACTAACTGGTCGTGGAGTTCTTGGGCCTTTTCCAAACTGTCAATTTTAATCTTTTTATCATTCCAGGAGACTAGCATTCCCTATGGAGTAATCCATCAAAACAGTGTATTTCTCTTGTTTAGTTGGGTCGCTAGAAAACAGTAGTCCTTCCATTGTTCGCGGACTCTTCTAGGGATTTGCTTCAATGTAATTATTTCTTTCCCTTTGTACATCATTGGCCTCCCTTATACATAATGTCTCTGACCTTTTTATGGGTGAATCTTATGTGTACTTCCCTGGGGAGTCTATGGGGTCTGGCATAGCTTGTGTACACTCTGTAGACTTCATTTAATTTATTTAGGATTTCCTGCTTATCCCTCTGAAGGGCTTCTGCAATCAAGTCCGCCATCAACATCCATAGCTACTCTTCCTTTGACTCTGTTACATTCTGGAACCTCAAGAAAAATGAGGCCCGATCCATCTCTAAATGTATCAGGGATTCTTCTAGATCTTTATTCAGCCCTGTCATTTTCCGGTCTACCATTTCTAGTTTTTTCTCAGTTTGTTCCATTCTATTTTCAATTGTTTTTATTCTTTCCTCATTTTTCTGGATCACTTCCTGGATTAAGCCCATCCTATCATGAAGTTTATGTATCTCTCTTTTCATCTCCCCCATTTGTGATTTTATTTCTCCATGGTTTTTTGACATGTTTTTTGGAGTTTAACCATCGTTTCCTGTATTGTCAACAATGTGGATTGCATCATCTGCATACGGGGGGGGGGGACTTCACCCCATTCCTAAGATGTCTGTAAGGGGCATGCATAAGCGCACCAATGTGCCTACCATCCCTGTCTTAATGTTCCCTTTTATTTGTTTCTATTTCATGTATTAATAATCATGTTTATACTTATATATATATTATCAAATGCATGCTTGACAAAATAAATAAATAAAATAAATATATAAAAATAACTCTACTACTATAATATGTAGTTTTAGGCTCAACTGTAAAATTCATTGGGCAAATCACTGTTTCCCAGAAAATCTTCCTTGCAGATTTATTTGTTAGTTATAAATTATAATGACTTGGCTCATGGTAATTATTTTCAAATGTACCTATTTTATTATCATTTGCTCAAGAATTCCTGAAATATAATGGCTTTCCTAGTCCACCCAAATGTTAAGTTACAGGACAACATTTAGTTTTCTGCATATTTGGATATTCAATACATGACTGATTACCTCCAGATTTAAACCTGATCTGATAACCATTTTGAGTTATCACTATTTGGTCTTTAGATATGTATTATACTCTCAAAATTGGTTAAAGCAGGGGTGTCAAACTCAATTATTTCATTGAGGGCTGCATCAACATTATGGTTGCCCTCAAAAGGCCAGTTGCATGTAAGACTATGATGACTCACAACAGCCAGATGGGCACAGCTGGGTGGTCACAGCCAGGTCATAGCGACTAGGTGGGCATGGCTGGGTGAGCATGGCCAGGTAGGCATAGCTGGCTCAACACTGCTGACTTGGGACAGCTGGGTCATGATGGAACAAGTTGCACTGGCTAATTCGATATAGGGACAATTCAGTGCCCCAAAAGCATCTTGCCTCCCCAAACTGCTGGCAGCCAAGCGCGTGCACATGTGCACACACAGACACACACAGATGCCACATTCTAAGTTTGGGAACATTTATGCACAGAGAGGTCCTTCTCCCCAAGCCCAGGCATGATTGGCAGTTTGCAAGCTCAGATGTGGATAAAAGTCTCCAAGCTTGGAACAGTGTGAATGTGTGTGTATGTGCGTGTGCCAAAGGAGATGTTGTTCTCACAATCCCAGACATCATTGGTGTTTCCCTGTTCAGTGCCCCCTCCCAGCAAAGCAAGAGGCAGAGGACAATGCTGCTGCCTGTGGAAGCATGGAGGAGAAAGTTTGCAGGAAGCAGTTTCCTCCCAGTCCAACTCTTCCTTGACAGATCTCTGGAGAGCAAGGGAGGAAGCACGGTCCTGCATGAGGGAGGCTGGCACTTCTCGAAAGGGAATCCCCATTTCCAATCGTATGTGGTAAGGATGCTGGCTTATGGGGCAGCCTTCCCTCATGCAGATGCCCCCACCCCCTCCCCCTCTCCAGAGATCTGTCAATTCACAAACTGGACCATGAAGGAAATTGTTTCCTACAAACTTTCTCCTCCACACTTCCATATGCAGCAGCAGCATCCTCCACCTCCTGTGGGGGGGCAGGCAAGGCTAGGAGAAGGGATCTAGACAGTGGTGGTATTCAAATTTTTTTACTATTGGTTCTGTGGGTGTGGCTGGGTGGGCATGTGACTGGGTGGGCATGGCCAACTTGATGTCACTCACATCAAGGGGTGTCTTGCCTGGCCTCAAAGAGATATAATTTCCTTGTCTATTTATTTACTACTACTGAACATCCAAAATACACTATGTAATCCTATGTATATATGCCATATGTGTACATACTTGTTACATAGTATAGAGTGTATGTAGGCACACAAAAAGATACATTATCTACAATATATATTATAAAGTATATATACTGTACGCACACGCACACACACACACAGAGCGAGAGCGAGCGAGCGAGCGAGAGAGAGAGAGAGAGAGAGAGAGAGAGAACTCTTCTAAAACTATATACATTCAACCTCACTTACTGTGTTTGGAAAAACACACCCAGAGTCTACTTTTTGTCACATTTAACTATAACTTCTGTATATTAGAACATTACACACACCTTCAGATGTTCTTCCCTAGTCTGCACATGACTGACTGTTAGAGCCAGGAGATGTCATGGCTTGAGTAAAATGTGGTGAAATTCACTTAACAACACTCTTGCTTAGCAACCAAAATTTTGGGCTCAATCATGGTCATAAGTCAAGGATTATCTCTGCCTTCCTCTCCATGGCAGCCTTGGCCTAGTAAACTCCTTTTCCTTTCTGGCAATTTTCCTCTTAGAGGCACCAAAATAATCCAGACAATATAAAGTTTCCTGCTGGAGCAGGGGGTTGGACTAGATGGTCTCCAAGGTCCCATCCAGTCCTAGATTGCTGTGATGTTTCATAGTGTCTTTTGAAGCCATGTCTAGTGCCAGGGTTTCTGGTCCTTCCTTCCTCTCCTTTTTTCTCTCTCTCTCCCTTCCTTCCTTCCTCCTTCCCTTCATCCATCCATCCATCCATCCATCCATCCATCCATCCATCCATCCATGCAACTATATGTCATTTACTTTCCCTCCTTCCCTCCCTCCCTCCCTCCCTCCCTCCCTCTTTCTCCCTCTTTCTCTTTCTTTCTTTCTTTCTTTCTTTCTTTCTTTCTTTCTTTCTTTCTTTCTTTCTTTCTTTCTTTCTTTCTTTCTTTCTTTCTTCTTCTTTTCTTCCTTCTTTTCTTTTTCTTCCTTCCTTTTCTTTTCTTTTCTTTTCTTTCTTTCTTTTCTTTCTTCCATACAGATTCCATACAGTCTGTACCCTTAAGGCAAACAAAATACAAGTGGTCCTTGCTTAATGGTCTGTTGCTTAGCAAGTGTTCTAATTCAGGGGTCGCCAACCTTTTGGACCTCAGGGACCACCAAACTCATAATTTTAAATCCCAGGGACCACTAACTGGTTCTATGGGCATGGCCTAATTTGTGGGTGTGGCTTGGTGGTCATGTGACTGGCTGGGCATGGCTTGTATATAAATATTTATAATATTTATATAAATATTGATTTTTTTTATTAAAAAAGAGCAACTTTTACCCAAAATCAGGCAAAACAGGCAGGCAGATTGAGTTGCTCACAGAATCACAGATTCATTCAGAGATCTATCTATCTGCCATCGGCTAGCTCAGTCTGTCACATAAAATTTGCCTGCAAGCAAACTCATAAAACTTGCTTCACTGTTTGCAGTGGTTTTAGAGCAGGGGTTCCCAACCTGGGGTGCTAGCACCCCCTGGGGGTGCGAGACGATATTCCAGGGGGTGCAAGAAAAGTCCAGGTAAATAATAGGATGTTGGCTATATGTTGGCATTTTTATTTATTATGCAATGGATTAACTTTGTTTTCATTTTAGAGTTAAGTATCGTTATTTAGTGGCCGTCACATACATAGCTGAAAAGATTCAATCCTACCATATATTTAACGCGTTCATTATCCAAATTATCCAAATGTGCCTTCAAGAAGCTCCATTCATGTTCCTCTGATATATGAATGAGGCTCTTATTGCTTCTTTTACTTAGTCACATTTTAGGGTTAGACTATATTATTGCTGAAATAGATATTCTTTTAAAATTTTGTTGTAATTGCTGATTCCTATTTCTTTATGTCCCATGGAACCTGACATATATTATGATGGGATTTGAGAATAACCTTGAGGAACAGGAGGAAGAGCTACCACTAAGACAATGATTAGATAAAAGAAATCATCAGATTTCTTGCTTTCTACCTAATCTAAATCACATGGCACAGCTGATCCCCCCCCTCAATGTTGTACAGCTTTGCCCAGGAGGCTTCCCTGAACCCCAGTCAGAAGTGGTACTCAGGGGGTTGGGGGGAGGGTTTGGGAGAACCTCTAGGGAAAATTTTTGACTGGTTCAGAGAAGCGGTAGGGAAAATTTTGACTAACCCTCCCTGCTCTTACCTCTTACCTCAGTCCCTACTGGTTCTCTGAACCCGGCCTCAGCTGAGTTAAAAAAAACAGCACAGAGGGCATCTCTGAGTGCTCAGTGCTGGATTTCAAAAGCCGAGGAGCTCACCTCAGTGCTACAAGGAGAAGAAGTGGCCTAAGAGCAGAGCTGAATGGCTGGAATGTTGCCTTCTGTCCCAAAGTCAGAGGACTGACACTTCTATTTTTCAGTGCAGACTCAGGTAACAGGTTGCAGAAAGGTAGATCTGTGACTCATTCTGTGATTCTGTGAGCAATTCAATCTGCCTGCCTGCTTCACCTGATTTTGGGTAAAAGTTGCTCTTTTTTATAAAAAAAATCAATATTTACATACATGGTGTGTTGTGAGTTAATTTTGTGAGTTTGCTTGCTAGCAAATTTTATGTTATGAGTCTGCTTGCAAGCAAATTTTATGTGACATTATGCTTTTACATTTTGAAATTTGTGGCAGATGTACATTCTGTGATTGTTTTCATACCTTGATGGTGTTGTGTAATTTTGTGAGTTTGCTTTGCTTGCAAGCAAATTTTATAATGTTGCTTTTATATTTTGGAATACATGAGATTTTGTGTGTGTCTTTGTCCCCAATCTCCATTTTGTTGGACAGTGGATCCCATCCCCTGCTTTCTTAAAAATTTGCCACACCAGTGGGATTCTTTAATGAAGGCAGGGGTGGGATTCAACTGGTGTTACTACCAGTTTGGTGTCTGCTCTGAGTTTTCTCTTTCAGCTGGTGATTCTTGGTTTTCCTAAAGGGGGAAGGGTTGGCTTGAGTTTTTTGGCACTGTTTTCTGGGGTTTCTAGTGCTGTGAGGTTTCTGGCGCTGTCCTTCCAAGTTCCCACAGAACAGTGCCGCCTGGCTGAAATGCTGAAAAAAACTTCAGTACATTTTTAAGATGAAAAGTCTAAAAAGCTTCGGTGAGTAAACATGGCTTCCCCTCAATCCCCTGGCTTCTCTCTCTCTCTCTGCTATAGCTCTCATTCCATTAGGGACTGTTGGTCCAAGTAAGCCCTGGGCTAATGTAAGATAGTGTTGGCTAGGAAAGATTTTTGTGGCAATAGTGGCACAAAGTAACAAATTCCCTTGGTTTGCTAATTGTTCCATTTTATGTGTTTATTTTTCAATTATTAATTATAGATATCAGCCATTCTTTACATTTCATTCTTACAGGGCTAGGGTTAGGATTAGGGTTAGGGTTGAAATTTGTGGCTGAGTGCCGTGCTGCTGTGAGACATCAACTTGGCCACACCCACCCAGTTACATGACCAACGAGCCATGCCCACCAAGCCATGCCCACAGAACCTGTAGCGACAATTTTTGAATCCCATCACTGGTTCCCCCCTTCAGCTGGCTGGAGCCTGAAGGGCTTCTGGGACATATCAGTATGTATAGTATATATAATTGTTCTGTCTCACTTTTCTTCTTTCCCAAAAGATGAAAGAATACAAACTCACACAAACACAGGCAGGCAAGCTGGCTCGGACTTCACAGAGTTAATTCTTTGGAACTGATAATATCCTTGGCACTCCAACATGCTCTGCCTGCCAAGTCCGAATTGATAACAAATAAAAATCTACTCACAGAAAATTACAAGGCAGTCCACAAAAATCATTCACGAAGAAAATCTGAAGTAAGATTAAACTTTGTCCCGTAAAAAGTTCCAGCCGAAAACACACCCACTTTTATCCCCTGTGGGGTGTGGCTCAATGACTCAGCTCACTCTCTGACCCTCCCACGCCTCCTACATTGCTGCTCACGTTTCTCCCTACGACGCTGCTTAGGATCAAGCCAACACTCTTCCTTTTTACTCCCTGTCAGGGGCTGCTCCAATATGCCTTCCTCCTGATTAATCTCAGGCTGTTCCTCTCGGTTGTCTGATGAAACCTGAGGCATTATCAGGGAGGAAGGCATTGCCAGAGAGGAAGATCCTGGGGAGGAAGGCATTCCCAGTTCCTCCTCCTTATCTTCCAGGTCTTCTTCCTCTGACAGCATAGGCTCGGGAATTGGGGCCACAACACTATCCCCCACCGCAGGGCCCTTCCCCCGAGTCTGACGGTCAGGATGTGGTTGCAAGGGGAAATGGTCATGGAACATCCGTATAAGGTCCGGGGCGTGGATCGTGGAAGCATCCACCCAGGAGAGGGCCTCCGGCCCATCCCCCTGTCTCTCGATCAAATACTGGAACCGCCCTTTCAGCCAGCAGGAATCCCTAATGCTGGCCACCTTGCCTTCTACTGTGCCATCTTCCCCAGGCACAGGTGGTGGATCAACAGCTGTGGGATGTCGGAGATAACACAAAGGGGCGTCAGGGACCAAAAGGGAACGGTGGAAGACTGGATGAATTCGCATGGAGCATGGTAGTCAGTCGATAGGCTACAGGGTTGATGACTGCCTCGATGGGAAATGGGCCGATGAACCAATGGTCCAGCTTCTTTATCGGGCGGTCGACCTGAAGATGTTTTGTGGATAACCACACACGGTCTCCTACAGCCAGTGGAGGCATTGGCCATCGAGAGTGATCTGCGAACCGGTTGTAATCTTCCTTGGCCTGTATCAATTGCTGCCGAACTAACTGCTGAACTGAGTGAAGTTCCGAAAGGAATTCCCGGGTCTCGGTAACAGGGGAATCTGATAGTGTCAAAGTGAAGAACTGCGGATGGTACCCCACATTAGCATAAAATGGTGTCATTTGGGTGGAGGTGTGCTGGGAGTTGTTGAATGCAAACTCCTCCAGAGGGAGATAATCAGCCCAGTTGTTCTGCCGTTGGTTTACAAAACAATGCAAGTATTGCTCGAGAATGCCAATGACCTTCTCTGTCCCCCCATCAGTCTCTGGATGGTGCACCGACGACAAGCACACCTGCACCTGTAATGCAGTCATCAGGCTTTTCCAAAATTGGGCTGTAAATTGTACACCACGGTCAGAAACTACCCTGTCTGGCAGACCATGGAGACGAAAAACATGCTGCAAGAACAAATGGGCAGTTGTACAGGCCGTTGGCAATTTATGACATGGAATGAAGTGGGCCATTTTTGTCAACATGTCAACCACCATCAGCACAGTTGTAAATCCAGAGGACAGCAGTAAATGAGTCAAGAAGTCCATGGAAATCGCTCCCCATGGTCTTTCTGGAGTCAGCAGAGGTTGGAGGAGACCAGGAGGCGCATCCATTGTGGTTTTCGCTTGCCTGCACGGTACACAGGATGTGACATAGGCGTGGACATCATGCCGTACTCGAGGCCACCAAAAAGTCCGTGTTACAAGATGGAGGGTCTTAAAAAACCCAAAATGGCCGGCTGCAGGGTTGTCGTGACACTGAGTCATAATAAGGGCTCGAAGTGACCCCGTGGGTATGTACAACTGGCCCCGATGCTTGAGTAAACCCTCCTCTGAAGTCCATGGGGATTCGGGTCCAATCTCCCCCATCCTCTGCTGCGACCAAGCATCTAGGCGCTGCGCCTCTTGCACCTGAATCCACAAGTCCACCGGTTCTTGGACTGCGGCCAAGGATTCTGCTGGCAGCACCGTCTGTGGAGGAAGGGGATCCTCGGAGCAAAGGTACTCGGGTTTGCAGAACAGGGCATCCACCCTCCGATTGTGACCACTGGGGATATAGGTCACAGAAAAGTTGAACCAGGCAAAAAACAATGACCACCGGATCTGCCGCTGGTTCAACTTTCTTGCCATTGACAAATGTTCTAAATTCCGATGGTCCGTCCAGACCTCCACCTTGTGTCGGGCCCCCTCGAGATGATGTTGCCAAGCCTCAAACGCACCCTTGATAGCCAGCAACTTTTTTCCCCAGATGGTGTAATTGCGTTCGGAAGGAGTGAGTTTCTGGGAATAATAAGTGCAGGGAAAAAGAGTGGCGCCATCCACCGGGGCTTGCAACAACACTGCCCCAATAGCCACTTTGGATGCATCCATCTCCACCACAAAAGGACGATGCTGATCAGGGTGCCTCAGGACGGGTTCTGCGATGAAAGCATTCTTGAGGGCCTCAAAAGCCTGTTGCTGTGGGGAGCCCCAGTGAAATGGGACCTTCTTTCAAAGGAGCTGGGTTATTGGACCCGTCAGCTTGGCAAAACCCGGGATGAAGGTCCGGTAATAGTTAGCGAACCCCAATAGGCATTGAACGTCCTTCACGCCACGAGGGGGTTCCCACCTACATAAGGCCTCCACCTTACATGGGTCCATGGCGATGCCTTTGGGAGAGATGATGTGCCCAAGGAACTCAATGAAAGTCTGGAAGAAGAAACATTTCTCCAGCTTCGCATAAAGTTGGTGCTCCCAAAGGTGATGCAAGACCAGGCGAACATGTTGAAGGTGGCTGTCCCTGGACCTGGAATAGATCAGAATATCGATCAGGTACACCACCACGAACCGATGTAACATATCCCGAAACACGTCATTCATCAGGTGCTGGAAGACTGTGGGGGCGTTGGTCAACCCAAACGGCATCACAGTGTACTCAAAAGGGCTGTATCAGGTGCCCAATGCCATCTTCCATTCGTCCCCCTCCCGCATCCACACCAGGTTGTAGGCCCCTCGAACATCGAGCTTGGTGAAGATAGTGGCCTCCCTCAACCTCTCTAACAACTCCGAAATGAGCAGCAAGGGGTAGCTATTCTGCACCGTGATGGCGTTTAGGCGGCGGTAATCACAGCACAAGCGTAAGTCTCCTGTCTTCTTCTTGACAAAGAGGACTGAGGCTGAGAGAGGGGACGACGAAGGCCGGATGAACCCTCGGGCCAAGTTTTTGTCCAAAAAGTCCCATAGTGTGGCCAGCTCAGGCTCGGACATGGAGTATAAACATCCCTTTGGCAGTGGTACATTGGGCAGAAGGTCCACTGGGCAATCATAGGGCCGATGCGGGGATAACCGGTCCGCCTCCTTCTCACTGAACACATCCGTGAAGTCCGTCAGTTCAGGAGGTATGGAGACGGCAGAGATGGTGATGTCCTGGCCAGCACAGGTGTGGCGGAAGTGGTCCACACACTGCAGACTCGGAAAAGAAATGGCGTTCCGCGACCATGCCACCTGAGGATCATGAATCCTAAGCCAAGCCATGCCAAGGACTAATGGGAAATGGAGGTCCGCGGTGACATAAAAGCGGATCGCCTCCTCATGTTCTCCAATGACTAGGCGCAAAGGCTGGGTGGAGAATTTAATGGGTCCTGCAATAAGTTCCTGCCCATCAATAGTCTCGACTCTCATCGGAGGTTCCACCAGAACCAAGGGGACATCAAAATGGGCCACAAAGGCCTGGTCCATAAAGTTAGTCATGGCCCCTGAGTCCACCAGCGCATTCACTGGAATCCCTTCTGACTGGTTAGCCAAGAAAACCTGAGTGTCCAAAATCAGATGCCGAGGGGGCCCAGAGTCAACGTCTGCTAATTCAGGCAGGTGTTTGATATGTGCCCGGCTTAGGGTTTCCCCCCAGGTCGGGCCTGCCCCATTTTCTGACTGATCATGCCGAGATTCAGGCACAGGCTTGAGTGCCCCACTTCGCTTTAGAGAACAAGAAATAGTGAAATGTCCTGTCCCCCACAATACAAGCACAAACCCCCTTGGCATCTCCGCATTCACTCCTGGCCGTCAGGCGAGGTCTGACCACTCCTAACTCTATTGGCTCCTCGGCCATTGCCATGACACGTTGGGTGACCCAGGGTGCTGTTAGCATAGGGCGCTGCGGTACAAATGCAGATGGCTGCTCCTGGACGGTGCGATGGTTCTTTCGTTGGAGATGTGCATCAATGCGCAAGCATTGCACCACCAGAGCATCGAGGGTCGGGGCCGGTTCCACTTGAACTAACTCGTCCTGCAGTTCATCTGACAGGCCATCCTGGAAGGCGTCCATTAACACTGCATCATTCCAGTTGGAGTCCAGGCACAAAAGCCGAAATTCAGAAATAAACTCTTGCAGGGGGCGCCTCCCTTGGCAAAGGTCCTTAAGACGCCTGGCTGCCATTTGCACTCATATGGGGTCTTCATACATGTGGTGCATGTGTTTCCAAAAACCCTGGTAATTAGTTAATAATGGGCTGTTCTTGAGTAACAAAGGTGTGGCCCATCTGGCGGCCGAGCCAGAAAGGAGGCTTATCACAAACCCCACCGGTTATCTGGGAAATCCTCTGGCCTCATAGCCATAAATAACTGGCACTGTCCCATGAAAGCCGGGAATATCTCAGGCTGCCCAGAAAACTTATCTGGCACAGCCACCGGGCATTTCCAGCAGGGAGGGGGAGGAGGAGCTGCATGAGCCTGCAGCAAAGCAATCTGGGCTGTTAATTGAGCCACTTGCTGTTGTAGAGTTTGATTTTCATCTTGCAGCTGTTGTTGAAGCTGCTGCTGCTGGTCCATCTTAGGTAAAAGATGGTTTAAGTCAGGTACGGGACAAAAATGTTCTGTCTCACTTTTCTTATTTCCCAAAAGATGAAAGAATACAAACTCACACAAACACAGGCAGGCAAGCTGGCTCAGACTTCACAGAGTTAATTCTTTGGAACTGATAATATCCTTGGCATTCCAACACGCTCTGCCTGCCAAGTCCGAACTGATAACAAATAAAAATCTACTCACAGAAAATTACAAGGCAGTCCACAAAAATCATTCACGAAGAAAATCTGAAGTAAGATTAAACTTTGTCCCGTACAAAGTTCCAGCCGAAAACACACCCACTTTTATCCCCTGTGAGGTGTGGCTCAATGACTCAGCTCACTCTCTGACTCTTCCACGCCTCCTACATTGCTGCTCATGTTTCTCCCTATGACGCTGCTTAGGATCAAGCCAACACTCTTCCTTTTTACTCCCTGTCAGGGGCTGCTCCGATATGCCTTCCTCCTGATTAATCTCAGGCTGTTCCTCTCGGTTGTCTGATGAAACCTGAGGCATTATCAGGGAGGAAGGCATTGCCAGAGAGGAAGGTTCCTGGGGAGGAAGGCATTCCCAGTTCCTCCTCCTTATCTTCCAGGTCTTCTTCCTCTGACAGCATAGGCTCGGGAATCGGGGCTACAACATATAATTATGTATGTTTTATTTAATATTTTAAATCTAACAACCTATAGATATTCAGTTACCATCTTTGAAACCTCACTCTTACTTACCAGCAATTGTATATAGTGCAGTATCTAGTTATGCTCTCTATCTTTACAACACAATCTCTGCTGTTCAAACAATTCATTCCACTTCTCCTTAAACTTACACCATCCTGAAAGGATCCTTGTGATTCATGAAACATAGAAATCTTATAAATTGACTCCCCAGCACCCAGTTTTTGGAAAGATTTACATTATAAGATGAATATATTTCCTCATTTCATCTCTCAGCATGAATGAATGGAATTAAGGTTATCAACTGAAAGAGATAACCAAAATGAAAAGCTGTATCAAAAGCAAGAGTCACTGGGTGTTGGGTGGCATATAAAGTTAATAAATTATTAATTAAATGATTATAAAGAGAACAAGATTGATCCAGTTATTAAGGTGTTAGATTAGAAGGGAGAAACCTTAAACATAGAAGCAGCTTGATGACTAAACTAGTGACTCCCTAAGCCTTGGAAAGACGGCAAAGGCAAACTTCTTCAGAAAACATTGCCAAGAAAATTGCATGGATTTGTCAGTTTATTTGCAGGAGTCAAGGCAAACCAAAAATGAAAATGCAAGTAGTGCTTTATTTCCAGTGGTTTGCATTTTATGAATATACCCAAGGCCGTAAGACTTTCTTTCTTTGGCAGATATTATAGCAGGATTCCCATAATCATTGATTATGACATTGATGTTGGCGTGCTATAATCTGAGGTAGCTAATGTCAAATATTGTGAGGCTTGAAATATGCTCTATTGCTTGCCAGACTCAGATATTAGGAGAGCCAAGCCTGATTTCTGATAACACAAAGCACAAAGGTTTTGTAAATAGATTAAAGAATAGCTCCTAGACTTCTGCCTGTTTCATTTTAAAAAATATTGCTTTTCAATTAGCTACACTAGAATAAATACAAGATTTTCAGAAGATGTGGAATCAGCAAGGTCTATCAAATTCCTTTCAGAACACCCAGTGCCTGATATTATTCACATCAAATATAATTGTAGCAAATTCATGCCATCCATCCATCTAAATTTAGAGAATGAAAACAAATATTCACTTGAATTTGAACGTCTAATTCTGATACCCCAATCAATTATTTTACATAATGATTTTAACTGTAATGTTTTGTAGCCCAGATTCCTTCCACGCCTCCAGAAAATGGCAAAATTTTGTGAAAAGAAGATAGCATGTTAGTTAAATTAACACAAGACACAAGAAAAGTAACTCAACTGTACAATATAACTTCAATTTCTATTTTTTTTCTTCCTGTGGGTACAACAAATGCAATTATACAAATGGATGCTAATGTTCTCTGTTTCAGAGGTGAGACAATTCCCAGTTCTAAACCCTTGTCCTGATTTAGGGCCAGAAGATCTGGGTTGCTAAACTCCAGACAACTAATAAATGGGAGCAGATACCAACAAACAAACAAAACAAAACACACACACACACACACAAAAAGACCCCATCTCTCCCTCCCTCCCTCCTGCCATCTTGTGATCATCTGGATTCTCTCAAACTGGATGAATTACCTCTGCCTAATTCATTGTGGAACATGATGCATCATGGGAAGAAAATATGTGATATGGAATCCAAATTGAACTAGGAAGCACAAAGGTAGAGTGTTCAAATTTGAGATGACGTTAAGCTACAGATCTGTGTTCTGGTGTACAAATCATTAACTTTGAATGCAATTTTGGCATTCAAACAAATACCTTTAAAAATGCATTTTGTTCATAGGATCAAATGGGGACTGATTTTTCCCCCTAACACTTCCTATTTATAATGTGGCTCAGTGTAAATTCTCCTAATGGGTTTGTTACTTTATGATTTGTTACTTCAGAAAAGTATCTTTTTTACATAAAGGATGCAGAAACTTCTTTAGATTGGTGGTAATAATATGCAACATATTCACCTGCAATTCTGTGTTTCTGCATGATAACAAATCTTAAATGAGGGTTTGCCATCTGTTGAGTGCAGAAAGTTATTGTACTTGTAGAAGGAACAACCATACTTCCTCATGATTTGAGACAGGGCATTCAGAAACATACACCATGTTCTGGTAGTTAACATTCAGAGAGAAAGTTAACATTCAGAGAGAAAGAGTGGCTTGTTCCCTGACAAATCTAAATAACAATACCTGAATGTACGAAGGGGGTGGTGGAAGGGGGAATGCAGTATTATGCCAAGATCTGCTCAGTTCTTGAAATGGAGAAATTTAAAGCATCCATCTTGCTGTCACTGCAGCCTCCAAAGAGCCCTAATATTTAGTCCGCCAACCTAGGCTACTCTGTATAAAAATGTTATTTGATTTCCTTCTTGAACTTGCAGGGTGCAAAGTCATTCTTTTCTAAGCTTTTGTTGCCCTCTGGTGGAATTTATTCAAGTGTTTCCTGGACAATAACTGACAGATCCAGCTACATTGAAAACTAACAAAGAAAATATAGTGTTGGGTGGGGTGGGGGGGAGACTTAAAACATTCCTCCAGGAAAGTGTTCTGGGAAATAATCTACATTCTTTTGCCCCCCTTTCATTTATAGCACCAACTACATAAATAAATATAAATATATCAAACCTGTTTCTTTAATAATAATAGCAATAGCAATAACATTTTGAATTATATATCAGTCCATAGAGCTTTACAGCACTCTATGGACAGTTTACAATGTAGAGCAGGGGTGGGATTCTACAGGTTCGCACCTATTTGCTAGAACCGGTCGTTAACATTCTAAGCAGTTCGGAGAACCGGTTGTTAGAAGAAATTACTAGCCTAATCCTGTAAGGAAGGCAGGAAGGAAACATTCTGGTGTTGCTTACAGAAACTGCCTCTCCATTAACCCTTATTACATTCTTGGCAGGACTAGACTTCCTGTCTCTGGAACTTCTCTGGAGTTTTTTTCCCCTCCTTTGCTGGTCCTTTGCTTGTGTGGAGTGACCATTTAAAGTTACAATGGCACTGAAAAAAATGACTTATAACCATTTTTCATACTTACGACTATTGCAGCATCCCCACAGTCACGAGAGGCCAGGCGAGGAGATGCATGCCTCGATGTGAGTGATGTTGAGTTGGCCATGCCCAGCCAGTCACATTACCACCAAGCCACGCCCACCAACTAAGCCATGCCCACAGAACTGGTTGTTAAAAAAATTGAATCCCACCCCTAATATAGAGCATTATTTGCATATTGCCCCCAACAATTTGGGTCCTCATTTTACCAGCCTCAGAAGGATGGAAGGCTGAGTCCACCTTGAGCCCCATCATGATTAAACTCCAGGCTGTTGGCAGAGTTTACCTGCAATACTGCACTTTAACTCTGTGCCACCAGTGTTTACAATAACAGGTAAATATTTGCTGACCAAAAGCAGGCACTTTATTTATTTTTTAACAATATGCCCTTTAAAATTCTTAGGAGTTGTTGAAAGAAATATCCTTCTGGGTTCAGTTCCAAGTGGGGAAAAAGACACTGGAAACATGGAGGCTGCTTGGAAGGTTTAATGGTGGACAGGAGCACATGGCCTGGAGCTCCAGAATGAAAGGGAAGAGGTCAATAAAAAGGGTGAGAAGAGAAGGTCCAGAAGGGCTGAGTTGCTGAGAGTGCCTGGGTTTTATAATCTTTGTTGGACCCCACCTTAGTGTTTCCTGTTCCTGTGTAAGAAATGTATCCCATTGGTTGTCAGACTCCCAGGGGCAACTCTGTAGGCTGTCCTGAGTTCCAGGCTTGGTCTAGCCTTGCTGGATGATTTATGCCCTTAAAAGGGCTTTTGGCAATTGCTATAGCTTTACCTGGAGTTCCTTGTTATGTAAAGTATCTCACTTTTTTCAGCATTATAAATATAATCTAGTATATTTACAAATTACCCTTTTCCTCAGACTAGGAGATTGCTAATCAATTAAAATTCTTTGCAGCCTTAGAAGCAGCATTTAAAACCACAGGACTTGCCACAGAAACCCAAGAAAACATAAAGTAGAAAATTGCACCCTAGACTAAAACAGAGAAGTAGAACCAATTCAAAGCAGAGGACACAGAAGCCCTCAAATGTATAATAGAATAACAGAATTTGAAGGGACCTTGGAGGTCATCTAGTCTAATTCCCTGCTTAAGCAGGAGACCCTAGAGCAGGGATGTCAAACTCAAGGCCCGTGGGCCAGATCCAACTGGCAATGAGACCAAATCCGGCCCGCATGGCCATCCCGGAAACTGTAAGGGTCTGGCCTACATCACTTCAGTCTGGCTCATGCCATCTTGGACAAGCCCAGTTCTCCATTGCCACGTGCAGAGAAGCTAAAGTAGTTTGTGGGACTACAGTTTAAAAAAAAGTTCAGACCTTCCAATCTCCCTGCCTTGTTTCATTATCCACCCCACTTTGCATTGCTTTGTTCTTCACCACTACTTCTCCTTGCTCACCTCCATAATCTAGTAGGAGGCTGAGCAATGCACTGGTGCAATGGCCACAAATCAAGGTGTTGAGAGGTGGAGTATGAAGGAAGGCAGGGGAGGTGCAGAGCCACCTCCTATGCCCCACAGCAGCATACCTGAATGCCCTGCCAGACAGGCACTGAAGCGCTGCAACTGCTGCTGCAGAAAGAGAGAGAGAAAGAGAGAGTTGTCAGCCTTCAAGATTTCTTTCCTTTGCTTTGCATCTTTCGGCTGTCATAAGTAATGGGAGGAGGAGGGGTGAAATAGTTATGGGAAGTGAGCTGGAGGTTTGAGAGAAAAAACTGTATAAGTTGGGAGAGGAAAAGTTTCTTGTTTATTTTCGCACTCAATTCCTCAGATTCAGAATTCCTTTGATGCTACCACTTGATTTTCAGTAAAAGATACCTTTTCTCTAATTAATGGAGTCTAAGTGTTTCTTTCTTGCATTTTGAATGGAGCACCAGCTGACATTATTCTGAATCTCAGTTTACCAGCCCACCTGGCGAATTAATACTTTTTCTTCTGAGGGGTTCTGAAAACAATGTCTAATCCAGCCAGTGACCAAGAAGACCTGGGAGCGACTGGGAGACCAATTTCCCTGCTTTTAGACACTGCAGGGGAAGCCGAGCTGTTAGCCGAGTTACATCTTGATGAGAAGCCAGCTGTAAAACCTAAATGGTCCCTGAGAGTCAGCTGGAAGGAACCGAGGTCATCCCCTTCCAAGGATGACCACTACTCGACAGGGCAGGAGGCAAGAGGATGAAAGAAAGAATATTTTATTAGCTCAAGCCCTAAATCTTCTGAATGAAGTTGTCGGAGGAACCCATGCTGATCAAAGGTATGAGGGGGAAAGGGGGGAGGCAGCCTCAGCTATGAGAGCTCAAGCAGCTGTCCCCATAAATCAATCTGGGCCTGTGCAACAGGCAGCAACAGCCCAGCTCCCCCCCCCCAGCAAGGGGAGCAATTGCCAGAAGGCATCAAGCTCCAAAGGTGCCTCTGTTGGAAGTAAAATATGGAGGGGATCCCAAGGAGTTAGGTTTCTTCCTAGCCCAAGTGTGGAGCCACATGGAAGAATATGGTGAGGGTTTTTCCTCAGAAGCAGCTAAAGTCAGATGTGTTACCAGGGCTGCAAAATGGATGGTGACTTTGCATAATGATAATGCCCCCCAGTTGATGAATTATGACCTGTTCATGACAGCGTTGCGCACCAGATTTGAAGACCCACTAGCTGAACGTAAGGCTAGGATTAGGATGAAGACCATAAATCAGGGGTGGAGATCAGTGGCCGAATACATCCAGGAATTTGGAGAGCTGGCATGCTATATTCGAGGCTGGTCCCAGGGAGCCCTGATAGACGCTTTTAAAGATGGGCTGAATGAAGATGTTTATCAGAGCTGCATTGCCAGAAGAGACCCCAGTGATTTGCAGCTCTGGTACGTGTTGGCAGCAGAAGTGGAAATTGATCTGACCCAAAACAGATGCAGGGGTGGCCTTGGTTGGAGCAAGCCATCCCTCACCAGCCCCCGAGAAGCCCCAAAACCTCAAAAGGGAAGGTTGGCAGCAAAAACCAAGACCACTGCATGCTTCTGATCTAGGAAGGAGGGTCACCAGGCTGCAGACTGCCATGCCAAGCTAGAGCCAAAGGGAGTGCCAGAGGGAGGAAGAAAGCCTGAAAAAACTCCAGTCAAGCCTCACAAAATGGCTCTTAAAGCAGAGGAGGTTGTAGAGATCACCCCTCTGAAAGGAGAGGAGCTGGGAACTCCGACCTCTTCTGGTGAAAGTGAATCCAAATTGGAACACGACCTGCTGGTAAGTCCAAACAAGGGCCCAATGACCATCCCAGTGAGATTAAGGGTACCCACATTGGGAGCCCAAGGGAAAATGTTGGCCTTGCTAGACTCTGGGTGCACAAGGTGCGTAATCATCTCAGAAGTCGTGGAGAAATTGGGTTTAAGGCTAAGAACTTTAAAAACTCCCATAGCATTTTGCCAACTGGATGGATCAGTAGCTGATCCATCAGCACATTTCATAATGGAACCAGTGGAAATGACGATGGGGAGACATAGAGAGAGTTTTTTTTTTTATTGTCACCACTGGGATGGAGCGCCCCCTACTACTAGGCTTGGCCTGGCTCCGGAAGTGGAACCCCCAAGTGGATTGGAGGAGGGGATCATTACGCATACGCACTGACCAATCCCCAGAAGGGAAGGGGCAATCTCAACCGAATTCCCAAAATTCCAGAGCTGGCATCCATGAGCAGTGAGAACCTGAGGGGGGAGGAGAATATTCCTGAAGAATATTGGGATTTAAAGGAGGTGTTCAGTGAAAAGGCATCGGACGAGCTTCCCCCCCATTGCTCAACAGATTGCAGTATTGACATTTTGCCAGGAGTGAAATTCCCAAAACCTAAACTGTACTCGATGACACCACGGGAGCTAGAGGAGCTGTGGCCGTTTATTGATAAAAATCTTGAACAAGGTTTCATCCAACCTGCTAGGCCTCTGGTAGCGGCCCCAGTATTGTTCCGCGAGAAGAAAGATGGCTTGCTTCATTTATGTGTTGATTATAGAAATTTAAATGCAATTTCAGTGGAGAATGTGTACCCCCTCCCCTTAATGAAGGACATGTTGGCCCACCTAGCCAAAGGAATTTTTTTTACAAAACTCGATTTGAGAGAAGCTTACTACCAAATTCGAATCAAGGAGGGAGATGAATGGAAACTGCTTTTAATTGCCCAATTCCAGATCAACGTTCTCCCATTTGGTCTACAGGGAGCCCCTGCGGTATTCATGCAAATATAAATGAGGTTTTGCATGAACATTTATACAAAGGGATACTGGTTTGTCTTGATGATATTCTTATCTACACTGAGACTCTTGATGAACATTTGAAACTAGTGCGATCAGTTTTGAAAAAACTTCAAGCTGCTGAGCTGTATGTGAAGTTATCCAAGTGTAAGTTCCACTAAGAGAAAATTGACTATTTGGGCTATCGCATATCACATGATGGCACAGAAATGGATCTGGGGAAAATTTGTGCTGCCTTGGAATGGGCCCCTCCCTGCACCAGGAAGGAATTGCAAAGTTTACTGGGATTTGCTAATTTTTACCATCAGTTTATCCCAGCTTTTGGGAAGATTGCACTGCCTATTACAAATCTCCTAAAAACCAAGGGGAAGGTGAAACCGAAGCCCAGTCGACCGCTGGAGTGGTCCATGGAGTGTCAAGCTGCTTTTGAGAAGCTGAACCGACTTTTTGCAGCTGAGCCGGTGCTAAAGCACCCGGACATGGACGCCCCTTTTGTAATCCAAGCCGATGCTACTGATGTAGCAGTGGGGGCAGTGTTACTACAAGTAAATGAGACTCAGACTCTGCAACCGTGTGCATACACCTCCCATAAACTAACTGAGACAGAAAGAAGATGGGCCATTTGAGAAAAACAAGCTTTTGCAGTTTGTTGGGCTCTATTAACCTGGAGGCATTTTCTAGAGGGGGCAAAACACCGCTTTGAGGTGTGGATGGATCATAAGAATTTGGAGGCTCTAAAAATGCCTCGAAAGCTATCGCCTAAGCAAGTTCGCTGGGCACAATACTTCAAGGGGTTTAATTTTTCATTGAAATACATTCCAGGGGGGAAGAACTTCATGGCAGATGCACTGTCTAGACTGCCGCAATATAATAGCGCTCATCCGGAGATGATCCACTCTATTGTCCCAACTAGACAGTTAGCAGCTCCAATGGTTACTAGAGCCCAGAAAAAGGGGAAGTTGATTTATCTAATGATTTATCTGCACAGTTAAAAGAAACTCTGAAACATGATGATTGCTTCCTAGCTCACTCAAATAACTGTACGGTTAGAGATGGATTGGCATGGGTGGGAGCTAAATTATATGTGCCAGTAAAGTTAAGAAACCCAGTATTACAACAAGCTCACGATTCCAAAGCTGCTGGACATTTTGGGTTTGTAAAAACCCTACACTTGGTTAAAAGGCAAGGACATTGAAACTTTAAAAAGGACATTGAAACTTATGTGTTTAGTTGTCCTATCTGTGCCTCAGCCAAAAGACCACCTGGTAAGCCAGCTGGCCTACTACAAAATGTAGCCAGTCCGACTGCTCCATGGAAAGAAATTTCTATGGATTTTATAGTGGAATTGCCTGAAAGTGGGGGGAATACAGTTATTTAGGTGGTAACGGATTTGTTTTCCAAATAAATACATTTCATACCTTGTACAAAAATCCTATCTGCAAAAACTTTGGCTAAACTGTTTATTTTACATGTCTATATGTTACATGGTGTTCCTGAATGGATAATCTCAGATTGGGGTGTCCAATTCACTTTGAACTTTTGGAAGGAATTCCTGAAGTTGTTGGGCTCTGCCAACTGCAATTACCAAAAACCCTTAGATGAATTCATCCTGTCTTTCATGTTAGTTTATTGAAATCTGAACATACCTCCGACCTGAGACCAGCTCAGGTCGATCCCCCCCATTCCTCTTCTGATTGAGGGTGAACTACATTTTGAAATTAAAGAAATTTTTGATTCTAGGAGACAAAGAGGTTGACTCCAATATTTAATCATCTGGAAACACTTTCCTCCTTCCCAGTCAGAATGGGTGAATGAGAGGGATGTTCGAGCCCCTAGGCTTGTACAGGCGTTTCTTGCTAAATATCCTGACAAACCTTACAATTTTGTAATATTGTGTAACTTGTATATTATTCTTTTATCTTGTATTCTCTTTCTTTTGTAGAGCTAACGCCTCTTTTGCAGGAAGGCCAAATGTCAGCCTTCAAGATTTCTTTCCTTTGCATTGCATCTTTTGGCTGTCATAAGTAACAGGGGGAGGAGGGGTGAAGTAGTTATGGGAAGTGAGCTGGAGGTTTGAGAAAAAGAACTGTATAAGTTGGGGGGAGTTTCTTGTTTATGCTTCTTTCGTATGCTTTGCGCAAGTGCACCTCTTTATCAAAATAGGCCAAGGTCAATGGACAGATGCCTCATCACCACCTGAAGATGCCCACATGACATTACATGCAAATTTTAATTGGATGGACAGTTTGAACTATTGTGGGTGGGAACGTTGCCATCAGTTTGTATATGTGATTTTCACACTCAATTCCTCAGATTCACAATTCCTTTGATGCTACCACTTGATTTCCAGTAAAAGATATATTTTATCTAATTAATGAAGTCTAACAGCTGATGGGGGGAGGGAGAGATGGAGGGAGGGAGGAGGGGGTATCTCCAAACTGCATATGTGTGTGTGTTTGTATGAGAGAGAGAATGCAATCCCTGCTTTTGTTGGAGATTTAAGCAGCAGCAGTGGGGGAAGGGGGCAGGAGCCATTTTTCTCCTCGTCCTCCTCACTGAAGCAGTGGCAGCCACCTAATGTTTGGCCCCTCCCCAACCAGCCAGCCAACTGTGAGGATTCCAACAAATCCACCCCCATTCAAATCATAAGTCTCTAGCCGCATCTCAGAGAAAAGAAAATTGATTTATTATAAGTGGCCATCTTGGTGTTAGCTAGATGCAGCCAATACTAAAATACATCATTCATTTCCTCCTTTACCCTGGTCTTCCCCCACCCCCTGGATGTGTATTCTCCAATGGGACACATCCATCCCCAAGAATCATCAATCATGCTTTCCAGTAATATCCTTGTGCTCCAACAACTTTGGGCTGCCAAGGTGATTATCTAGGGAATGCACTGTTTTCCCCCACTCCCTTTTTCTGGTAGCTGAAAAGACCAAAGGAGTATCTTTTTAGTTGACACTGCCTGACCTGCTCCCTGCCTGGCCAGCTGGTGCAAAGCCTTGCTGTTCTTTTTCTCCTCCTCCTTGTACTCCCCGCCCAAGCAGCAGCAGGATCTGTGGGACAGGGTCTCATTCCTGTCTAGTGCAGCAAACTCTGGTGGGCTGGATATGGATGTGAAGGGCCTTCCCCCTTCAAACAGTAGGGCTGGCCTGCAGTAAGTGAGCACCAGGGCCACAGACGATGTTGGTTCCTGCACCCAGCCGATTCTGATTCCACGGCTGGCTTTACTGTTTGAAGGCTGAATGAAGCCTTCAGCTGAACAAGGAAGCATTGCAAGGCCAGGTCCTTCACATCCATCCCACCAGAGTTCGCTGCATTGGGGCAGGAATGAGACCCTGTCCTGAGGAGCATGCTACCACTTGGGCGGGGAGGAGGAGGAGAAGAACAGCAAGACTTTGTGCTGGCTGGCTGAGCAGGGAGCAGGTCAGGCAGTGCTGGCTGACTGGTTGGGGAGGGGGCCAAACATTAGGTGGCTGCCACTGCTTCAGTGGGGAGGATGAGGAGAAAAACAGCTCCTGCCCCCTTCCCCCATTGCTGCTGCTTAAATCTCCAACTAAAGCAGGGATTGCATAATCTCTCTCTCATACAAACACACACACTCAGTTTGGAGACCCCCCCTCTCTCTGCAGCACTTCAGTGCCTGTCTGGCAGGGCACTCAGGTAAACTGGTGTGGGGCATAGGGGGGGGGGGCAGCTCCTCACTGCCCCCTGCCTTGCTTTGTACTCCACCCCACCACCACCTAAACTACTCAGGTGACTCCTGCCACCCATGCTGATGCCAGCAGCTTGGCTGAAGATCTCTCTCTCTCTCTCTCTCATACACACAAACAGAGAGACCCCCCTCCTCTCTCTTTCTCTCTCTCCCTGCAATGGCAGTTGCAGCGCTTCAGTGCCTGTCTTGCAGGGTGCTCAGGTAAGCCAGTGTGGGACATGATGGGGGCAGCTCCATACACCCCTGCCTTGCTTTGTATTCCACTACACCACCACCTTGCTGCTCAGGTGGTTCCTGCCGCCTGGGCCTCTGCCAGAAGCTTGGCTGAAGATCTCTCTCTCTCTCTCTCTCTCTCTCTCTCTCTCTCTCTCTCTCTCTCTCTCACACACACACACACACACACACACACACACACACACACAAATAGAGGTTGCATCTCTTGGTCTCTCACTCCATTTGCATGCAAGTGTTCTCCATGGGACTTCCGGTTTGGCATCACTGCAGGACAGTCATAGGGAATGGGGCACCATGAACCTAGACTGAAGCCCCATCATTGGAGGGGGGCTTAAAGGGCTAAAGTCATTCTGAAGGGGTAACCAAGCAAGGAGGGGCGCTTTGCAGGTCACAGAGAGTGGCAACTCTCCTGCTGATCCGAGGCTTACCCTCCTACAATGAAGAAGTGAGGCGGCCATTATACCCACCGTGAAGTTGGGACAACCAAAAAAAGAAATGTGCTGGAGTGGTGTGTGAACAGTGGATTGGATCTGAGTGAGAAGATTTTCAACTTCTACATTAGAGATTAATACCAAAGAAAAGAACTCCAAAAAAATAGACTATTTAAAGTGGTAAAAAAGTGGCAAATAAATACCTAGACTGCAGATCCGAAAGAAAGTGAACCCAAGAGATAATATAAAATTATTTAAAATACAGAAAGACTGGACTTGAATATTTTATGGGCAATATCTTGAAAAAGCATTTTAAAATGCTGGAAATGTTTGGTTGATTTTGGGGAAAATTTGCTTGAATAATATTGGAAATTGATTCTTAGATTTTAAATCAGATATAACGTTGGATTCATAGGTGATAGTGCCATCTTCTGGTGAAAGAAAGGAACTACACTATATTTTTACAAGTCTGGAAATGTCCTTGAAGTAACATCTGGGGGACTGTTTTGCTTTCTTTTTTCTTTCTTTTCTTTGGAAAATGTCTGATATCTATTTGCTTTATGGCTAAGAAGGGGAAAAAATGAGACTTTGAAGATTACCAAGTAGACTGGCTTACAAATTGCCTGGAACTATTATTGAAACTAAAGAGTTGACTACTTGACTTATGAAGATATGGTGAAACCTGTCGGATTATAAATGTTGTCTGATAACTGCATAAAGAGACGGAAGAAAGAAATTTAAAAGGAAAAAAAGACTTACTGGGAAACTTGGAAGAAGTAAAGTGACTTTTGGAAAATTATAAGGAACAATAAATACTGTCCATCCTGAGGAATGATCTTGGGACTGAGACAATCTTGGGACTGAGACAATCCTCTGTGTAACAAATATGCTCATCATGACTGCTTGGGATTACCCAAGCAATTGATTCAATACCTAGAATCATCCAATGAGTTTCCGTATCTCTGCAAATCATGCAGACCCAAACTGAATCTGTTGGAAAGAGTTGATACCATTGAAACACGATTAACATCCCTTGACACCATAGTAGCATCCCTGGACGCCTTAAAAGAAAGATTATCCAACCTTGAAAAAAAAGACACAACGCAAAAACCTGAACATCCAATAGCTACAAACCACATCTCTACCCAACAACCACAACCCAATCCACAACCCAATCCACAAAAAAACATAACCCAGACAAATATTGATATCGCAATCCTTATCAGAGAAGCTGTTGAGCATGAACGGAAACGTCCAAATGCCATCTTATTTGGTCTAGAGGACATCAATGATAATGATGACATCACAACTGTCCGAAACATCATCAGTGATTATCAAGCATCAACCATCTCCGCTGATGAAATACTTGACATTTCCTGCATTGGCCAAGAGCTCAAAAACAGAGACGGCTCTGTGGCCCCACGCTTCTGCAGAGTCATTTGCAAAAATGAATCAAGCAAACGTAAATTCATTTACACTATAAATTCACTCGCCAAAACCAACACCAACCATAAGAACCTCCATTGTCGCCCTGACCTAACCATACAGCAACGTGCCCGCTCCCGTGTACTCCGCACTGAACTCAAAAACGTCTAGACAATGGAGAGAAGGACCTGTACATTGACTACCATGCTGACTGTATCAAAAGTAAGTCACACAACCCGCAACTCAGCTTTAACCTTCAACCACAACCCTACCTCAACCAATCCACCATCACCCAAGACTAGGCACGCACGCCCCTAACTACCTCAATTCCAACTACTGCTGGCCTTAAATGCAAGCTACTCAATGCAAGAAGCCTCGCAAATAAAATACCTGAATTTTTCCTCCTGCTAAATATGGCTAAATTCGACATTATATTTGTCTGTGAAACATGGCTCAATGCATCTCTCCCTGACTCCATTACCACAGTAAAAGACTATCATGTTTACCGATCAGATCGTGAAATTCGTAGAGGAGGTGGTGTTGCTATCTTCTATAAAAAGTCCTTACATCTAAAAAATATCCAAGTTACCCAGGAGCTTGCTCTTCTTGAGACGATCATCTGTGAACTATCCTTAAATATCACAATTCGATTCTTACTATGTTACAGAGCACCTGATTATGACATCGAACATGTAAACAAACTAAATACACTAACATGGGCAGCATCCTGCCCATACCCTTTTATCTTTCTTGGTGATTTCAATCTACCTCATATTGACTGGACCCTAAATGATTGTACAACTGAAACCATACACGAAACCTTCTACAATGCTGTTACAAATCTGGGACTGGAACAACTAGTAACCAACAACACTAGACTAAACAACTGCCTCGATCTCATCTTCTGCAATAGTTTGAATTTAATTTACGGAATACAAACTAAAGAACCCTTTTCCAGCAGTGACCACAATATGATTGACTTTTGTCTCAACATACGCCCACACAAAAATCACCACAATGATGTAATCCCCAATTATAACTTCAAAAAAGGCAACTATGATCTTATACACAATGATCTCTCATCCCTTGATTGGCAATCTCTACTCATTGGATGCAATACTGTTGAAGACCATTACAACATATTTTTATTTATTTATTTATTTATTTATTTATTTGATTTGTCAATTGTTTACAAGATAATAAGTATAAGTGTATACATAGTTGTGAATACATGAGATGGGTACATATAAGAAAAATAAAAGAATAGAGAAACAATAGGACAGGGACGGTAGGCACGTTGGTGCGCTTATGCACGCCCCCTACAGACCTCTTAGGAAAGGGGTGAGGTCAATGGTAGACAGTCTAAGGTTAAAGTTTTTGGGGTTTGGGAAGAGACTATAGAGTCGGGTAGAGTATTCCAGACATTGACCACTCTATTGCTGAAGTCGTATTTCCTGCAATCAAGTTTGGTGCGGTTTACTTTGAGTTTGTATCTATTGTGTGCTCTTGTGTTGTTATGGTTGAAGCTGAAGTATTCATTGACAGGTAGGACATTGCAATGTATGATTTTATATACCATGCTTAAGTCAGACCGAAGACGGCGTAATTCAAGGTTTTCTAGTTCTAGAATTTCAAGTCTGGTGGCATAAGGTATTCTACAACGAGTAGAAGAGTGGAGAACTCTTCTTGTGAAATATTTCTGGACTTTCTCAATTGTGCTAATATCAGATACGTAATGAGGGTTCCAGACTGATGAACTGTATTCGAGTATTGGTCTAGCAAATGTTTTGTATGCTCTGGTTAGTAGTGTGATATTGCCAGAGAAAAAGCTACGTAGGATTAGGTTAACAACTCTTAATGCCTTTTGGCTATGTAGTTGCAGTGGGCTCTAGCACTCAGATCATTAGAGGTGAGTATTCCAAGGTCCTTTACAGAGCTTGGGTCATCAACAAGGTCTTGACTATTCAGCTTGTATTTTATTTTCTGATTTTTTTGCCAATATGTAAGACAGAGCATTTATTTGTTGAGATTTGAAGTTGCCATTTGTTTGACCATTCGGATACATAGTCAAGATCTTTTTGTAGGGTAGCAGTATTGTCTGTGGTATTGAACAGCTTTACATCATCAGCGAAGAGAAGCATAATTGCTCTTAATATGATCACAGAGGTCGTTTATGTAGAGTATGAAGAGAGTTGGTCCTAGAACACTGCCTGAGGGACACCACTATTGACAGGTACTGGATTTGATAGGACTCTCCCGATTTTGACCATTTGTTGTCTGTTTGATAGGAATGCTTCTATCCAGTTATTCAGTTGTCCAGATATACCATAGGATTTTATTTTTAGGAGTAGTTTGTCGTGTACCACTGAATCAAAGGCTTTGAAGTCTATGTAGATTGCGTCTATTGCTTTGCCCTGATCGAGTTGTGTCGTCCATATGTTTTTGCAGTGTAAGAGTTGCAGATTACAGGATAGTTTTTCTGAAACCAAATTGTTTATTGGAGAGTAGGTTGTTCGTCTGTAAGTGGAGGATGATGGATTGGTTAATAATTGATTCCATGACTTTACAGGTGACGCAGCATAAGGAGAAAACCAATTTGAAATTGGTTTTTGACTTGAAGTCAAAAGAGTCATCAAACTATATGTACCAACAACAATTCCCAAAACAAAACAAAAAAACAGATTACCCATAACAATAAGGAAACTTCAATCCAAAAAGAGATCACTCTGGCGGAAAAACAAATCTGGTCATGTTGCCAATTTCAAAAGCCAATACAAAAATTTATGCCACCAGAAAAAGACTGAATGCACCAATTATCACATTAAACAAGAGGAAAACCTTCTAAGCACCAATTCCACCCGTGCTTTTTACAATTTTGTAAACAACAAACTAAAAGACTCAAGGTCCATCCCACCCCTGAAAGGACCTAATGGTAAAGACTGCAATGATGACACCATTAAAGCCAACATCTTTAACACATTCTTCGGCTCAGTATTTGTAAATAGCAATGGATCATGCCCAGTATTTCCTAGTCGAACCACAGATAACTACAATGATCTAATACATATCGATTTTACAGAAGACAATGTTGAAAAAGCACTACGCAATCTAAAACCATCTCTATCTATTGGACCGGATGGAATATGTGCCTACTTCTTAAAAAAGCTATCCACTGCCATAGCCGAACCTCTAAGCATAAACTTTGAAAAATCTTTCAGGACCAGCTCCTTGCCTAACCTATGGTCACAAGCCACGGTCATCCCCATCTTCAAAAAGGGAGACCCCAGCCTAGTTGAAAATTACAGACCAATCTCCTTATGCTGCGTCACCTGTAAAGTCATGGAATCAATTATTAACCAATCCATCATCCTCCACTTAGAGACAAACAACCTACTTTCCAATAAACAATTTGGTTTCAGAAAAAAACTATCCTGTAATCTGCAACTCTTACACTGCAAAAACATATGGACGACACAACTCGATCAGGGCAAAGCAATAGACGCAATCTACATAGACTTCTGTAAAGCCTTTGATTCAGTGGTACACGACAAACTACTCCTAAAAATAAAATCCTATGGTATCTCTGGACAACTCCATAACTGGATAGAAGCATTCCTGGCAAACAGACAACAAATGGTCAAAATTGGGAGTGTCCTATCAAATTCTGTACCTGTCAACAGTGGTGTCCCCCAAGGCAGTGTTCTAGGACCAACTCTCTTCATACTCTACATAAATGACCTCTGTGATCATATTAAGAGCAACTGTGTTCTTTTCGCTGATGATGTAAAGCTGTTCAATACCACAGACAATACTGCTACCCTTCAAAAAGATCTTGACTATGTATCAGAATGGTCAAACAAATGGCAACTTCAAATCTCAACAAATAAATGCTCTGTCTTACATATTGGCAAAAAAAAATATCAGAAAATAAAATACAAGCTGAATAGTCAAGATCTTGTTGACGATCCAAGCTCTGTAAAGGACCTTGGAATACTCACCTCTAATGATCTAAGTGCTAGAGCCCACTGCAACTACATAGCCAAAAAGGCATTAAGAGTTGTTAACCTAATCCTACGTAGCTTTTTCTCTGGTAATATCACACTACTAACTAGAGCATACAAAACATTTGCTAGACCAATACTTGAATACAGCTCATCAGTCTGGAACCCACATTACATATCTGATATTAGCACAATTGAGAAAGTCCAGAAATATTTCACAAGAAGAGTTCTCCACTCCTCTACTCGTTGTAGAATACCTTATGCCACCAGACTTGAAATTCTAGAACTAGAAAACCTTGAATTACACCGTCTTCGGTCTGATTTAAGTAATGGTATATAAAATCATACATTGCAATGTCCTACCTGTCAATGAATACTTCAGCTTCAACCATAACAACACAAGAGCACACAATAGATACAAACTCAAGGTTAACCTCACCATACTTGATTGCAGGAAATACGACTTCAGCAACAGAGTGGTCAATGTGTGGAATACTCTACCCGACTCTGTAGTTTCTTCCCCAAACCCCAAAAACTTTAACCTTAGACTGTCTACTATTGACCTCACCCCTTTCCTAAGAGGTCTCTAGGGGGCGTGCATAAGCGCACCAACGTGCCTACCGTCCCTGTCCTATTGTTTCTTTTATTTTTCTTATATGTACCCATTTCATGTATTCATAACTATGTATACACTTATACTTATTATCTTGTAAACAATTGACAAATAAAATAAATAAATAAAAATAAAATAAACAATTGTTTTAATACTGGTTTTTTGGTGTTACAGACAACAGGGAGTTGGGGACTCTGGTAGATTATTCAGTAACTTTGTGACTAATTAAAATAAGACAAAATGCCTCAACGGGGAAATACAAATGTATTTCAAAAAATTATTATTGATGTTGCAAAGTATCCATGAAATCATAACAAAGAACCACAGGGAGATAAAGGATTTGATACATGATATAGTTGTGAGATCAGAAAAGCTCAGCAAATAACAATGGAAAATGAACAGGCAACCCTGGAAATAGAAGAGAAAACAGAAAAAACAGAGGAGCTGATAAAACAACAAATGAATCAAAAAGACAAGGAGAAGGCAGAGATAATTAAAATGGATGAAATAGACAAAGCAGTTATACATTAAGAAAAGATCAAATCACAAAAGAACAGTGGTGGATGAAAAGCAGGGGATCCATCCTCCTGATCTTATTGATGCCCTAAAATACAGAAGCCCAACATATCTCTTTGCCCTATTGTATTATTACCAGGGAGTCCAACATAGCTAAAGTACTTTAAAAAAAAGGTTGGACATCTGACATAGGAGAATGTGTACTCTATCAACTCACCGTTACTGTTCCTCCAGAAAAATCAGAAACCTAATAATAGAAAAAGATGAGATTATGGTTTCATTTGATGTCAAAGAATACATTCATAGACCCAGAACTAACTAAAGAACCCACAGCCCAGGCGTGGGATTCTACCGGTTCAAATTGGTTCTATAGAAGTGGTTGTTACAATTCTGCGCAGTTTGGAGAACGAGCAAATCATGCCCCTGGCTGTCCCCTCCCTTTTCCATCTGCTCCTCCCTCCCAGTCAGTCCTTGTCACACATGTGCGACATCATATGCATGCCTGACATTGCTGACTGCATTCTCCCCTGCCCGGTCATTCCTTAAGGTTTTTTTCCCTCCCAACAATCAGCTGTTCTGATGATCAGCTGTGCTGGGATCCCCCTCGCTGTCTTACTGCTTCACCCAGGAGGCTTCCCTAAGGCCCAGGAGCCCCAAAAAATGGAGCGGGGGGTGCTGCACAGTCCCCCCCGTTCTCTGTTTTTTGCCTTCCTGGGCCCCAGGAAGCTTCCTGGAAGCAAAAACGCCCCCCCCAGAAGGCTTCCCTGAGGCCCAGAAGGCCAAAAAAAAAAAAAAAAAAGAGCGCTTGGGGAGTACTAAATAAAAAGAGAAGCCATGGCTACCTAGTCACATGGCCACGCCCACTTAGCCACACCCACCTAGCCACACCCACAGAACTGGTTGTTAAAAATTTTGAATCCCACCCCTGCCACAGCTGTAGTATTACACAACAAAACACAACCTAACCAAATACACTAATATTGAAATACTCAGAACCATGGACATTAACAACTTCTGCCCCACTGCCTACTTTCAGTTTAATGGAAAAATATGCCAACAAATCAGAATAACAGCCATGCAGAATTCCTGTGGGATCACTATTCTCGGGACACATAGCAGAGATTGCAATGCAGTGTCGAGAAACTATAGCATTCCCATGCATAGAACCAAAAGTGTGGATCCAGTATGTAGACAACACCTGTCATGGCTGAAGCATGGCTTGCAGCGCAAACTTCACTCATAGGGTGACAAGAAGCAATGGAGGAAGGGAATGATTGGAATGTAAGGGACATATTGAGAGGGAGGCCAAAGGAATGCAAGAATGACAACTTGAAGCTTACAGCTAACATTGTAAGGTCAACCATCTGGGAAAGTAGAATCTGTTACCCAAACAAAATGAACATAGTGGATTGGATGAAATAAAGTAACTATGGGATGGCTGGGGAAAGAGGAGATGTTTAATTATTGTCAACCATCCCATGCAGTTCATTCAGCCAATAAAGTCTCCTGGGGCAGTTTCATTTTCCTTTTTTAAAAAAAAAAAAAAAAATTATGTTGTATTTACAACAATTCCATCTTTCATTTCAAACCATGTGTCGACTGGGTACATATATCTTGTGCTTACAATTGTAATTAATACTTTTCTTACCAATATAATAATAATCACATTTTCTTATAGCTATTATTTAATATATCTATTATTATTTAATAATCTTAACTTGTTTCTCTATATATTCATCTAATCTATTTTTATTTGTTTTATTTTCCAATCATTGATAAAATAAATCCCATACCATATAATATTCCATTTCTTCTTTTTCTTTGATTACCAATGTTAACCTACTCATCTCTGCACATTCAAATATTTTCTCAATTACTTTTCCTTCCATCAGTATCTTATTGCTTTTCCAATTTTGAGCAAATACAATGCTGTTAATACATGTATAATTAAATCTGTGTTTTCTTTACTGTAACCTTCAGGTACCAATCCTAATAAAAATATTTCAGGTTTCAAATCTATATGTTGCTTTTTCATTTTTTCCAACCATGTGTTTATTTTGTCCAATATCTTTTAGCTTCTTTTTTTTTAAACAAATTTTATTAGTTTTTAAAGACAAACAAAACATAAAACATAAGAACATAAAACCTCTTTTCTGAAAATTATTTGTAAATTTTAACAAAACAAATAAAACATTATTTTATACACCATTGACACATTTCCTTATAAACACATACATATCCTTTCAAATTTCTCATTATTTCTCCCTTTACTTTTATTCAATTATATTTCTTTTCTATATTTATCTATTTTATAAGTTTTTATTCATTATACTTATATTTTCCTCTGACTTGTTTTATTCTCTTCTATCTTTTATTCTCAATTATCCTAACATTCCTCCAAGGTTTTATTAACTCAATCAAGCATAAACAAACAAAAACACAAAACATAGAAACATAAAAAACATCTTTTCTGAAAGTTGCTTAGTCCCGGGTTACAACTCTTCGTACAGACACAAATTCAAATTCATATTCATTTTATATACCATTCCATATCTTATTACCATTTTCAATTTTCTGTATAGCTTCTCATCTCTTTTAAACTTTCTTAGCTTTATTTTATTTATCTCATCTCAATTCAAATCATAATATTTATTATTCTTTGTCTGTTCTGTTTCCAGCTATCCATTTATCTTTCTTCTTTAAACAAAACTTCTCCTGTACACTAATTGGAGTATGACACCTTTATCTCTTTCCCCTACATTTATAATACTTAGTATAATACATAGCTTACATTGGGATTCTGTTTGGTACATTCTAAAATTATACAATTTTTTAATTATCAATGCCAATACAAATCTAATCATTAATATTAGTATTCATTTATATCATAAACACTTTACACGTTGCTTTTCGGTTGAGTATCATACTTTTATGGGAACACTTCTGTTTTCCATAGTTATTTCCCCCCCACATCACATATTTTAAATCATTATTTCATTAAAATGTTCCCCCTTCTCCTACTTCAAATCTCTCATTTATTTCATTGCCTTCTTTTTCTTCACAAAAAAATTCACTAAAGTTACACAATCTAATCATTAATATTGATATTCATTTATATCTTAAACACTTTACACATTATTTTTCAATTAAATATTATACCTTTATGGGAACACTTATGCTTTCCATAGTTATTTCCCCCCCACATCACATATTTTAAATCATTATTTCGTTAAAATGTCCCCCCTTCTCCTACTCCAATTCTCTCATTTATTTCATTGCTTTCTTTTTCTTCACAAAAATTTCACTAAATTACACTAAATGTTTTATCACATTTTAAATTACATATTGTTTCTAATTTTCTAAGGTTATTTCTAAATACAAATATAAAAATACAATCTTATGTACCTTTCCAGAATCCCTTTTTCAATAAAGTTTACCCATTATCTCTAAAAGAATTTTGTTTATTTGCATCTTGCTCCCCACCATTGAGGCTTCTCATCCCTTCCTTTCTCCCTTGCTTATTCTTCTCCTTGCCCTTTTTACCCCCTTGTCTCTCCACCTCCCTTTTCTTCTTCTGCTTTCCTCCTTTCTGTTATTTTCTAACATAGTATCCACTTTTCACCTTATTTTTCTCTTTTTTGGTTGTTTTTCCAAGTCTTAAAGTCCCCTTTTCCTTTTCCTCTTTCTCCTTTCCTTCCCCAAATAAAGTCACTTGTTCATCAAAAATGGCTTCTTCTTTATCCCAGTCATCCTGTTGCGCAGTCAGCTTTTCATAAGTACAAACCACCATTTCTAAAAATTGAAAAAGAGTGCCAAGAGAATCCTTCCCTTCTTGTTCTTCTTTTTTGTATTTTTGGTATTCAAATTTCAATTCATCCACAAGTGATGCCATTGTAGAAAGAAAAAGTTTTTCCAAACAACCACCCAAGTGCTTTTAATCAAAGATAGTTCTCAGAAATTCCAAGATCACCAAACAATCCAAATAAGCTGTTTCTTTTAATACTCTCTCCTTTCTTCACTTTCTCTTTCTGGGGTTAGAGTTTAGTCACAAAGTTCCGTTTAAAATATATCTTTTAGAAGTCTTATTAATGTTTAATAACTCTTTAAAATTCTAGGCAATCTTCTCCTTATTTTCAAATTCTGCTCCAATTTTTTTTCCTCTCCCTTCCCACTCACAGCAAAAAAGGTTTTTTTTTTTTAAATGTTCAGAAATCCTTGTCCCTTCAGCATTTAATTACACCCAATGCAGGTTTTCCGATTTCTCTTATGGTTCCATCCGCTGTCACGTTAGGAAAGAGAGTGAAAAGAAAGAAAAAAAAAACTTTTCCTTTTAAAATTCCATTCGCTGCTTGTAAATCTCTCTGGAAACAATTTATCTTTGGCAAATTTCAAGTTCCAGGGTACTTTCTCTTACTTTATCCCGGTCAGCAAAATCCACTTTCACTTCTTCACGACTCTTCCCACTTTCTTCCTCCTGCACAATCTTGTCCAGCTGCAGGCTTCTTTGTGGCGGCCATTACTGACCGCCGCTCCTCCGCCTTGGGAAAAGGGGGTTTTTCCGGCTGGGGAGGGGGTCTGTGACACCCCCAAACCCCTGTCCGGGTCCCCCCTATCTTCAGCTGCCTCTACGGGGCAGCTATATCCTCCAAATCCAAATGGATCGGAGGCACCTCGGCAGCGAGCGCAGCAGGGATCGCGCGGTGTCACGAATCCCTGCCGCTGCTGAAGCCTTGCAAACCGGCCAATATCTTTTAGATTCTGTTCAAGTCTACCACATATGATAATATGTTCCAGGTGTCTGGTGGCACTTCCAGCATTTGGCTGATTTATCTTTCAACATCTTAGTTAATTTTGCTGGTGCAAAGTGCCATCTATAAAACATCTTGTACAAATGTTCTTTATATAAATGGAGAGTTAACAGACTTTATAGATATAAGAAAAGGGACCAGACAAGGCTATCCACTGTCACCTCTGTTGTTTGTGTTAACACTGGAAGTGCTGAATAGGAACATCAGAGAATAAAAAGAAATAAAAGGAATGAAAATTTAAAAAGAGTATAAATTACAAGCTTTTGCAGATGACCTGGTATTTATATCAGAAGATCCATTGCAGTCTGTACCTAAACTGATAGAAAAGATAGAAGAGTATGGGAAAGTAGCAGGTTTGAAAATAAATAAAGATAAAACAAAGATTTTAGCAAAGAACATGTTAGTAAAACAAAAGAAAGAATTGGAGGAAGTTTTGGGGATCTAGGTCACAAACAAGGTTAAGTATTTAGGGATACATATAACACCAAGATGTAGCACACTTAAGGAGGACAATTATCTCAAACTTAAACAGCAGATTGCAACAGATTTGATAAAATGGGAAAATTTGCAATTATCACTGATTGGAAGAATATCTAGAATTAAGATGAATGTATTGCCCAGAATCTTATACTTATTCCAGACAATTCCAATCAGATTAGGGAAAGAATTTTTTGAAGATTTAAACAAAATAGTCCTAAAATACATTTGGCAGAGAATAAAACATAAATTGTTACAAGACAAGAATAAGAGGAGGATTTGCTTTGCCCAATTGGGAATTATACTACCAAGCAACAAGTCTGATGTGGGTAAAGGAGTGGATAACATTAAGGAATACTAGACTTTTGAATTTAGAAGGACATGACTTGCTGTTAGGGTGGCATGCCTTCCTCTGGTATAAGGGAACTAAAATGCAGGGGTATTTTAGAAGACATTATATTCGAGAGGCATTGTTTTTAATCTGGGAGAAGATAAAAAAGCAATATTATTTAAAAATTCCACTATGGTTATCTACTATTGAAGCTTTTTCTTATCCAATAATATATAAAAAGGAACAAACAGTTAGATATGGTGAGATATTGAATGAAAAGGGTGAACTTAAATCTATGCAAGCGTTGGAAGAACAAGGTGTAAAAATGAATTGGTTTTCATATTTGCAAATACAATCTAGATATGATAAAGATGTTAAAACAGAAGTTATCTATGACAAGTTGACTGATTTAGATAAAATTTTGACAGGTACTGATGAAAAAGTAATCAAAAAACTTTATGGACATTTGCTACACTTTAAATTAGAGGAAGAGCAAGTAAAAGAAACAATGATTGCGTGGGGGAGAAATTTCAGATATGGGATTGACTTAGATAAATGGCAAAAACTGTGGTCTCAAAATTATAAAATGACAATGTCAACTGCGTATAAAGAAAATTTGTATAAGATGTTTTACAGGTGGCACTTACCCCCGACGAGAATTGCCAGGATGTTCAAGGATAAATCGGATAAATGTTGGAAATGTCACATGTGGTGGACATGCTCGGATGCAAAAAGATATTGGACTATAATCCACACATGGCTGGAAAAAATGACAAAACAACACATAGACTTTAAATCTGAGATATTTTTTATTGGGAATTATACCGGAAATATATTGTAAAGAATTGAAATATTTGATTGTAAATGTTTTAACAGCGGCTATAATTGTATTTGCTAAAAACTGGAAAAATGAAAAAATACCTATGCAGGAGGAAATTATTTAGAAAATCATGGACTGTGCCGAAATGAGTAAATTGACGTTTGAAATTAGAGAACAAGAGGATAAACAATTTTATATGATATGGGATTTATTTTATCAATAGTTAGATAAAAAGACATGGTAAAGAAATAGACTAGTAAGCCTTACAATAAAAGTTAATTGATTGATATAGAATACAATATAAAATATATAACCATTGGATGAATGTATAAGATTAAATCATAATGAAAATTAGAATATCTCATATAAAATGATGGAAAAATAGTCAAATGAATGTTTAATAATTGATATTATATAAGTACAAACTAGATCAATAAGGTGAGAATTTATATAACTTGTGAGTAATGGTAAAAAAAGGATAGCACAAAAGATTGTAACCAACTAACACACTGTATGTATATAATTGAAAGATAGTTTTATGTTTTTATGTTTTGTTCGTATGTTTGTTGTAAAAAATAAAAACTTCGTTTAAAAAAAAAAAGAGTGTCCCCTCCTTGATGATAGTTCCTCCAGGATGATTTAGGCCCAGATGGACCACTGGCTGTCAGAATTTCAATGGGTCACCCCAGGAGCCCCTAGGGATTTTGTTGTGTCACTGCAGCTTCAGCTCTGCCTTTCAAGGGCAGTTTCATTTTCCAAGAATACAATTTACTGAGCTGGTATGGATACAGAAGAAGGAAAGCTAATTCTAAAAGAGTTCCCTTGCAAACAGCATAATTAAACATCCTGTTAGCCAGATCTCCACTATGGGGTTCAACCAGGGGTGGGATTCAAAATTTTTAACAACCGGTTCTGTGGGCATGGCTTAGGTGATGGGCGTGGCTTGGTGGTCATGTGACTGGGTGGACATGGCTTGGCTGGATGTGGCCAACTCAATATCACTCACATCTAGGCACGCATCTCCTTGCCTGGCCTCTCATGAGTGTGGGGATGCTGCAACAGTCGTAAGTGTGAAAAGTGGTCATAAATCACTTTTTTCAGTGCCATTGTAACTTTGAATGGTCACTCCACACAATCAAAGTACCAGCAAAGGAGGGGGAAAAAACTCCAGAGATGTTCCTGAGACAGGAAGTCTAGTCCTGCCAAGAATGTAATAAGAGTTAATGGAGAGGCAGTTTCTGTAAGCAACACCAGAATGTTTCCTTCCTGCCTTCCTTACAGGATTAGGCCAGTAATTTCTTCTAACAACCGGTTCTTCGAACTGCTTAGAATGTTAACAACCAGTTCTAGCAAATAGGTGTGAACTGGTAGAATCCCACCCCTGGGTTCAACTTTTCTGCATGCTTGCTATCAGGTGCCATAGTTACAAAGAGGGGGGCATGGCATTTGGGTTGAGGAAGTGAGCTGGTGAGGTGAAGTCCCATCTGAACTGAAAAGGAGGTTTGCTCTCAAGAATTATTGCAATGCTGAGTGGAGTTGTTTACACCCTGTCAAGGCCAATTGTCCTAGGACTCCATGGGTGAAATACCTGAAGATGAGCTTCATACAACATCATACTGGACGTTGATTGGACCCTCAGCACTAGACCCTGGGGGGAGGGATTTGGGGAAACTTTCAATCTGTAACTTTCACGTGTTCTGAGTCACATCTTGCCTTGCTTTTGCTGCTATCATTTCAAACTCAGTAAAAGTACATATTCTCTATCTCAATGGAGTTGTGGGTTTTCTTTATTGGGTTTTGAATGGAGGCAGACTGACATTAGGCAAGATCTGCTTTATTGGCCAACCCGGAGACCTCAGTGTATCGAAGGGGCTGAGCACACAATGTTGACCCATGGAAGGAACCAGGAAGAGCCCGGAGCCCGAGGGTTGACCTCCCACACCCACACCAGTACAGTGAGGAGACAGAGTGGCTGGAGGAGCTGCAACTTGAGGAGATTCCAATCCAAGCCAGATGGTCGCTGGGCATAGGATGCATGGAAGGCCCTGGATGCATGGAGCACCCCCAGGAGTAACTCTCACTAGAGACTGGTGTGAAGATTATGCCCTGCCAGAATCTGACAAAGAGGACCTCCTGCTGACCCATGCCTTGTAACTACTGCATGAAGTCTCCAGTTGAGAGTCAGAGAGCTTGGGAGATCCTCGCATAGGAGCATACCCTGCCAGTGCACCAGAGGTGGTATTCAGCAGGTTCTGACCAGTTCTGGAGAACCAGTAGTGGAAATTTTGAATAGTTTGGAGAACCAGCAAATACCATCTCTGACTGGCCCTGCCCCCATCTATTCTCTGCCTCCCAAATCCCAGCTGATTGGCTGGATTTTCTTTTGTTGCCCTGCACAGGAGAACAGAGCTGGAAAGCAAGTTTGTGGGATGGGGAGGGAATGGGATTTTGCAGCAAACTTCCCCCTGGAGTGGGGTAGGAATGAAGATTTTGAAGTATCCTTCTCCTGTCACACCCATCAAGCCACACCCATCAAGCCATGCCACGCATACCAAGCCATGCCCACAGAACAGGTAGTAAAAAAATTTTGAGTACCACCACTGCAGTGTATGAAGAGAATAGTGAGGCAGCAGGGGCAGCCATCATCTCCGCAATCCTAGTGCTGGCAGCTTTGGCCTGCTACAGCCCAACCACCAGGGGGGCATCCTCCGGAGGTGCCTCTCTCCACTGGGAGTAAAATATGAAGATGATCCAAAACCCTGGGATTCTTCCTAGCTCAAGTCTGGAATCACATGCAGGAATATGGAGAGGACTTTGGAATGGAGGCAGCCAAATTGAGATGTGTCACCATGGCCCTCAAAAAGTCTGCAGCAGATTGGATGGTCACTCTTTACAATGTTAATGCCCCACAGCTAACAGATTATGACCAATGTATGAGGCTAGGACTAGGATGAAGACCATCACCTAGTGGTGGAGATCTGTGGCAGAATACACCCAGGAGTTTTGTGAGCTGGCCTGCCATATAACTGGCTGGCCTACGGAAGTCCTGAATGGAATGCTACAAAGATAGGCTTAACAATAAAATCTATCAATGCTGTGTCTCCCAGGGGGGCTCGAGAATTCCACATTAGTATGTGTTGGCAGACGAGGTGGAAATTGACCTGGCTAGACTGGCACCATAGAAACCGCAGCTGGAGCAAGCCTCCCCACTGCTCCTAAAGAAGCCCTGAAAGCTGCCAAAGGTGGGCTAGCACCCAAGCTGAGATCCACAGCATGCTTCAAGTATGGAAAGGAGGGGCACCAAGCAGTTGATTGCCTTGCCAAACCAAGCTCCAAGCCAGTAACTGTTGAGGTCAGGAAACCTGAGAAGCAGCCAGTAAAGAACCACCAAAAAAAAAAAAAACCCACTGAAGAGGGTGGAGGTCATTGAATTCACCCCTCCTGTCCAGGAGGAACTGGGAACTCTGACCCCACCAGAGGAGAATGAGACCAACTCTGATTATTACCCCCTGGTAAGTCAACATGTGGCCCCCATGACCATCCCAGTAGAGCTATGGGTGCCTTCATCAGGTGCCCTGATGAAGATTCTAGCCTTTTTGGACTCAGGGTGCACCAGATGCATGATTAGGCATGGTAAAGAAGCTGGGACTGAGACTGAAAACACAAAAGCATTTTGCAGCTGGATGGGTCAGTAGCTAGGGGAGGCCCAGCTCACTTTGTAAAGTGTGAATTTCACCAGGATAAAATTGATTATTTAGGTTATCATATATCACATGATGGGATAGAAATGGACCCTGAGAAAGTGCAAGCAGTCTTGGAATGGGCGCCCCCTCGCACCAGAAAGCAATTGCAAAAATTCCTGGCTTTTGCAAACTTGTATAGAAAATTCATTCCCTTCATTTGCTAAAATTGCATTATCCATTACCAGTTCGCACCAGTTTGCTAGAACTGGTAGTTAACTGTTTGTTCAGTTTAGCGAACCAGATGAAGCCTCGCCACTCCCCTCCCAGCCACTACTCCCCTTGCCCAGCTTCTCCTCGCTAGGCTGCTCAACTCATATTTTGGGTGAGAGTACAGCCTGCTGTCAACATTCCCAGTATGGCCAACAAAAGAAGAGACCACAGTTCAACAGAAATCTTTACTAGACTTGGCTCAGCATGCAATGAATACAAAAACAAAAGAATGTTTCTAGCCAGCTTCTGCTGGCCAGCTGGCGATGAGGGCACTGCATGGCCCGCCCATGCCTGCTGTTGGCCTGCTCCAGTAAGCACTCTTTGCTGGCTCTCTGCAGGCTCCAGCAAGCCTGGATTCATGGCCTCTCATGTCTCTCCCTTCCTGACCCTCCACCAGTATGAATTCATTACAGCACCCAGTACCCGACACCCAACTGTGCTCCCTCTCCCCCCACCATGGTTTGGGGCAACTTCGACTCTTGGATATTGACACCTGCTTCTTCTTCCATCCTTATGCTGTGCCAAAGAGACTCACCACCTTCATGCACTTTCCCATCTGGCCAGACTGAGGCCATTTCAGCATCTCAGTACTCCTCTAACACCCACCCCACCCCCCTCCAAGCAAGTGGCATCCATGCAGACAAAACCCCAAGGCAGCTCTAAGGTGCCCGAGGGGAGGAAGCATGTGGAGAGAGCATCTTGGCAACTGGACTCAGCCAAGGAGAGCTGCTAATGTAGGTTATGAACAATTGACCCATTTATTTAAAAGTCCATGAAAAATCCTGATAATCTATAAATTTATCTGAATCATTAAATTGCAGACCTATCTATATAGAAGTAAAATTTAGCTTTGCAGTCTTGAAAAACTATTGGAGTGCTCCTTTAGATTTCAGTTAGTGTTATACTGTGTCTTCCTATACAATTGCACAATATGTTTTAACCTTCCAGATCATTACATCTTTCTGTTTCAAATTCCTCTTTCAGCTTTGATAATGAGCAGAACAATTTCTGACTTCAGAAAAAAGGGATATTTTATTAAACAAATTTCTAATAGAGTTAAAGTTCTAGTTCCTACTTGGAGTTTTTGCGGTGGCTAATTAAGTCCTGATTAAGACTTGTTGAAGACATTGAACATGATTAATCAAGTCTTGATTAAGACTTGTTCAAGACCTTAATCAATAAGCTCTGACCAGTGGTGGGATTCAAAAAATTTTACTACTGGTTCTGAGGGCGTGGCTTGGTGGGCATGGCAGGGGAAGGATACTGTAAAATCTCCAGTCAGAGGTGGTATTTGCCAGTTTTTTGAGCTACTCAAAATTTCTGCTACCAGTTTTTCAGAACTGGTCAGAACCTGCTGAATACCACCTCTGGCTCTGACTCAGTAATAGAAAACTGATCTTAAAAGAAGAATGGAAAGTCACCTTGACTGATTAAAAGGTGGTACTAACTGCAATGTCATAATAATAGTAGAATAATTGCAACAAATAATATGAATACATTGGTACTTCTTTAACAGGAAAGTTATATGTAAAAGAAAATGTTGCTTCTGGAAATAAGCAAACAAACAATCCATAAACTGAACTAAAGCAGAACATTTGTAGTGATTACTTTTACAGAAGGTTTCTTATCCACCACTATATCTGATTATTGCACTACTAATTGTTAATATTATGGAAAATATAAGCAACCAAATGTAAATGACTGTCTAACCAACCAGGTTGTTCCTGTGTTAAACGCTATTAGTAAGTAACAACACCATTATATATTTTTTGTTCTCAGTAATGTAATTGTAGTTATAACATTGTCCTATTTTGCTTAGTTGATTAAATAAAGAGACAAGTTGACATTTACTTTTAAGTTATCCATCTGGCTCTTAGACTAGCATATAAAAGTATCAATCACAAATGACTGCTGATATAAACTGTTTATTTAAGCAATGAACAACAGTTTACAATAATTGAAAGTTGATTTTGTTTTGTTTATGGTTCCTTGGATACTAGAAGTGTTATTTCCAAGGTCTAAGATTCATAATTGTTAAGTTTACCGAAAGTTACAAATCTGTGCAACTTCACTGCAGAGTCAAATGTACAAAGAAGTAAAACATTTCATTCAGTTTAATTCTTGAATACCACTGAGTTTTTAATATGCTTAAAATGTAAAATATATCAACTAACACACATAAACCAGAGATCCTGAAGTCTTATGCTATAATATTCTCTTTTTCTTTCTTCAATAGTTTAGCATATTATAGTAAATGAAATATTCCAGTATTTTGCCTTCTTCAAGCATTTAGAAAACATAGTTCTGACATCACTGCTCTACAAAGAGTGGAAATTCAGTGGAAACTTATGTTTCTAATTAAATATAAAATAGTTTTAAAGCTTAAACTGTTCACAAGTTCTAAACTGACTGATTTTCCGTACATTGATTAGGTTCACACAGATAAAAATACAAGCTATCATGTGTATGTCTTGACTGTTGGCAGACAAAGCACCCTTGTAAAGAATTCCACTTAGCACTCTTCCCAGAAAGCATTTTTAATATTCAAAATTTATTAAACATACCAAGAGTTTTATAAACATCTGCTGGAGTGCATGTAACATTTCTTTCACTAGTCTTGATAGGTGAATGCAAATGCACAGTCAGTGAGAGTGCATTATTGATATTTTATCTCCTCTTTTCCTTTACTTTCACCTGGCACCCACTCTTCCAATGTGCTTTGCTCATAAACATTTGTTTATTCAGGAAACATGGGCTGTTAAATGTAAAAGGGAGGCAAATCAAAGCCAGAGCAATGTAAACACCCCAGGCAAAAAAAGGTGCTACAAAGGATTTTCCTTTCAATCTTCAAACAGTCTCTATTATTCCATGTAACTCAAATTCTTCCATTGGAACCTCCATTTGCATATCTTGACATCAAGATATACAGACAAAATGGGGAACTTTGAGGGTGGGGAGATAAAACTGTCCCCCTTTGCAGATGAAATAAAATAATCAAATAAACTAATATTCTTTTTTAAAATAATGTTTATTGAAAGTTTCAAAAAAAGAATATATTTTTAAAAAAGAGAAACATGTTCTCACATTTTTGCAATGTTTTCATAGAAGTGTACATTTATATTAGTGTCAATTAAAGTCATTTGTTACAAGTAAATCTATAACTTATTTCTTAAATCCTTACTTTTTGTTATGTTATCATTACAATTATAATACAATTTAATTATATTACTTTACATATATACATAGCTATATATACATTTACCCTTATTTCCATTTTCCTTTGTTGTTTGTTTAATCAGTATCACTAGAGATCTTTACTTCCTTTTTATACAACCATTTATACCATATATTCCAAATTGTAAAAAACTCCCCCTCTTCCTTATTTTTTAGTAACATAGTTAGTCTAACCATTTCTGCACATTGGTGGGTTTTATTAGTCATTGCCAGGTCCGTGGGTATCATTGTTGATTTCCAGTTTTGGGCAAAGATTATCCTTGCCACTGTAATGATATGTGATATCAGATGCTGGTGTTTTTTGCTCCATGTCTGTTCTGTCATTCCAAGTAGAAAGGTCTCTGGGTTGAATTTAATCTTTAGTTTTGTCATCTCTTCTAACCATGTCTGTATCTTAGACCAGTATTTTTGGGCTTTAGGACATGTCCACCACATGTGTTCCCTGGCTAAAGTTACACTTCCAAAATTTGGGTGACATATTAGGGAACATCCTAGCAAGTCTTGCTGGTGGGAGGTGCCAGTGATAGAACATTTTATAAATATTTTCTTTATACTAGACTGATAACATTAATTTATAGTTAGTTCGCCAAATTTGTTCCCATTGTTCTAATTCAATATTGTGGCCACAATTTTTAGCCCATGTTATCATGCTCTCCTTAACCGTTTCCTCTTCCATTTTGAATTTCAAAAAATAATTGTACATTTTGGTAATCATCTTTTTTTCACTTCCTTGTAAAATTTTGTCTAATTCCTGGTCTGTATTATAAAATCCAAATTGTTCCTTGTCTTTTTTGTGTTTTGTTTGAATTTGAGCATTTGGCCACCACCCAGTTTCAATTCCCTGTATTTTTAATTGTATTTGTGTTTTCAAGTCGCTTTCATCTGTTATTAATTCTTTCTATTTTATTGTTTTGTTCAGATCCATAACATTGGGATATACTAGTGTCTCCATTGGAGATAGCCAGAGAGGTATTTTCACATAATGGTTTCTTTTAATTCTTTCCTATATATATAAAACAAAGTGTCCCTTATCCAGTGTCTTTGAAAGTAGCAATGGGTTATATTTTTTCCATCCCAGAGAAATGTGTGCCAGCCAATCTGTAAATTGAAGCCTTCTATTGTCAGTATTCTTTTGTCCTCCAGGTTAATCCAATCTTTGATCCAGATACTCGCTGTGGCTTGATAGTATAACTCAAAGTCTGGGAGCATCAATCCTCCCTTACTTCTACTATCTTCCATTAATTTGTATTTTACTCTAGCTTTTTTCTTTTGCCAAGTAAATTTACTAATTCTTTTGTTCAGATCTTCAAAGAATTTTTTCCCTAGTTTGACTGGCACAGTTTGAAAGAGATACAACAATTTTGGAAGTACATTTGTTTTAATGGTGGCTATCCTTCCCATCCAAGAGAGTTATAAATTTATCCATCTATCTAAATCTTTTTGTATCTGGTCTATCAACTTGTCGTAATTATCAGCCTTTATTGTAGAGCATTTCGCTGTAAGCCAAATTCCTAAACATTTTACTTTTTTTTGTTGTCTGAATCCCTAATTCTTTTGTCAGTTCCTCATTTTGCTTTTTAGTACAGTTTTTGGTGATTATCTTAGTTTTTTCTCTGTTGATTTTGAGTCCTGCTACTTTACCAAATGCCTCTATCTCTTGCATTAACTTTTTGCTTGACTCTTTTGGATCCTTCATTATGAAAACCATGTCATCAGCGAATGCTTGCAGTTTGTATGTTTCCTGTTTAATAGTCAACCCTTGGATCTTTCAATTTTTTCTTAGCTGGGTTAACAACACTTCTGCTGATAAGATATATAATAATGGAGCAAGCGGATATCCCTGTCTCACTCCTTTGCTTATTTTTATATTGTTTGTGGTTTCTCCATTAATTACTAATTTTGCATTTTGAATAGAATATATTGTTTTAATCAGTTCTATAAATTTTTCACCAAATTTCATCCTAGATATTTGCTCAATCAAAAATTGCCAATTTAAATTGTCAAATGCCTTTTGGGCATCCAAAAACATTAATGCTACCTGGTTGTTAGATTTAGTTTCATAATACTCTAGGACATCCATTATTATTCTTATATTTTTTTAATACATCTATTTGGGAGAAAACCATTCTGGTCTGGATAAATAATATCATTCAGTAATTTTTTTAATCTATCTGCAATTATTACCGCTAAAATTTTATAATTTACATTCAGGAGTGAAATAGGTCTGTAATTTCTAATTTGGTGAGGATCTGTTTGCTCTTTGGGAATTGGGGATATCAGAGCTTCCGTCCAGGTTTGAGGTATTTTGGCACAATTCAGGGCCTCATTGTATATTTCCACCAGCAGGTCACCTAGTATATCTTGGAATTCTTTATAGAATTCCGTGGGTATTCCATCTGGTTCTGCGGTTTTATTGGTTTTCTGTCTTCCAATTGCCTCTTTTACCTCTTTTAAGGTTATTTTATCATTTAGTATCTCTCGATCAGTTTCTGATATGATAGATAATTCTTTGTCCTCGAAATATTGTGTGATGTTTTCCTCTAGAATTTCTTCTTTTTTGTATAAATTAGCAAATAAGTTTTGGGCTATTGTTTTCTTTTGCTCTAATTGTGAACACAGTGTTCCATTCTCATCCTGTAAGGCTATTATAGTTCTTTTCTCCTGCTCTTTTTTTAATTTGTGGGAGAGCCGTCTCCCAGATTTGTTTGCGTTCTCAAAGTAATATTGTTTAGCTAATTTTAATTTTCTAGCCATTTCTACTTGGAGGCTTAAGTTTATTTGCAACTTCTGCAATATCATTTTTCATCTCACTTTTCAGTTCTTCATGGTTTCTGGCTATAAGTTCTTGTGTTCTTACCATCATTTCTTGCATCATTGCGAGGGATGACTGTTCTGCTTGCAATGTTGGAGTAGGTGTTGATTTTTCTGCTCCCAACATTGTATCTAAGGATTTTTGTCCCGCAGGCGAAGGTATACTCGTTGTCATCTTCTTTGCAGTATTTGTTGTTGTTGTTGTTGTCATTCTCAGGACACTAAGAAGGTCTTTCCAATCTACCATTCACAGATATATTTAACAACTGCTTCTTCATTTCTACTTTCTTCTAGGTTCTATCTTCTTGATTCACTCTTTTTCCTATATATAGCTTAGAGAGAGCTGCATAAATTTGCAATAGCTAACAATAAATACTAGCTAATGTAATTTTACAACTACCTTTCAGTTCTACAATCTATGACCAATCTTCAAGTTTGTTCTAACAAACAATTACTAATAAGCAATATTCACTATTTCCTTAAATAAATTAGAATACTAGTAGCAAATAGATATTTTCTGATATACTTTTACAATTATTTTTCTATTCTATAATGTGAGATCTATGTTCAAAACCATTCTAACAATCAACAAGTCATAAGTAAAAATAAAAAATTCCTTAATTAGTTAGTCACCACTTTCAGTTGCTTTTTTTTGGGTTTGGGGGGGGGGGGGGGGGGGTTTTTTTTTTTTTTTTTTTTTTTTTTTTTTTGGCCCCGGCCGCCCTTGTGTGCCTTAAAAATTTTTTTTTTTTTTTTTTTTTTTTTTTTTTTTTTTTTTTTTTTTTATTTAAATTAGTTTTTTGGGTGGGTTTTTTTTTTTTTTTTTTTTTTTTTTTTTTTTTTTTTTTTAATTTTTTTTTTTTTTTTTCAAGGGAGTCTTTTTTCCCTTTTTATTAAGCTCACTCTGTCCCAGTCTCTGTCCAAAACAGCAAAAGACAATCAAAATATCTCGGTCAGAATTTCTCAAAGCCCTTCTCTCTAGATCTCCCCAAGAAAAAGTAAGGAAATCATACAAAAGATGTTTTTTCTTCTCTCTCCGTCCTGGTCTACTGCCTGTCAAATTCACCATGCCATTGCCATTTAATCCGCCCAATATGCCCATTCCTACTGCCAAATCTGCCGGTGTCTCAAACCTCAGTTCGGAGTCTCCTTCTCATTTAATTTTCAGAGTCTTGTTTCTTTCATCAGACTCCCTTTTCAATCCACTTTTCACCACTATGCCACACTGCTTACACTCTTCACTTCTGTCTCAAGTCTGCTGGGCTGCCGTTTCTTCGGATCGAGTCACAAAGACCAATCTCTTCCGTGCCAGTTTTTGAGAATTTCCCCTGCAGGATCTGGGAGTCACGGATCTCCCTCGATGCCCTAGGGTTTTCTCCTTTCTATTGTCATCCCCTCCAGGATCTGACTTTGCCTCTACGAGCTACCAGACATGGACTTTTGGACAGGCAGGACGGAGAGCCATTCCTCTATGCACTACGATATGGTACCTCAGCCGGAAGTCCAAATAAACTAATATTCTGTTTTCCCCCACCTGCTCCTGCAGTTGGGCTGTTCCCCCACCCCACACCTTATCCTGCAGTTGGGCTGCTGTTCCACCCCACATACACACCTGATCCTGCAGTTGAGCTGCTGTCCCCCCCATACCTGATACGGCTGTTTCCTCCCCCACAGACACACCTGATCCTGCAGTTGGGCTGTTCTCCCCTCATCCCCCACCTGATCCTGCAATTGGGCTGCTGTTCCCCCAACACACACACACCTGATCCTGCATGCCTGACATTAAACAGATAGTTGGGCTGCTGCTCTCCCCCCACTCCAGAAGCTGGGCCACCACTGTTCTCCTATGCCCTCCACCCTAGCCCCATCAGCAATCACATACTGCCCCTGCAACATCATGACTTCTGCCTGACACCTGATTGGCTGGCTGCTAACTATCTTGTGCAGCCAGAGGGCTGGGATAAACAGTGTTTTGGCAAATGGGCCATGCCAAAGGATGCGGGGTGGAGGGGTGGAGGCCCATTAGCCAAGGAGAATGGCTGGGGGAGAGCCAGCAGAGGAGAAAAGTTGGAGGTAAATGGGCAGAGGCAGGAGCCTAGAGAAGAAGAAGGTGCTGCCAAAGCCAAACTCCTTCTCAAAGAAACAGGGCAACTGCAAGCAGCAGAAGGGAGAAACAGGGAGAATCAAATGAATACAAGCAACATCCAAGTGGGAAGGACAGAGAGTTCCCCAAGAATACCAAGACTTAGTAGAAGTGTTCGGTGAGAGGGAATGTGTGTCCTGCCCCCTCATCACCCCAGGGCCTATGACACTGAGTTCCTACCAGGGGCAGAACTCCTGAAACCTAAGATGTACTTGACCCCAAAGGAAATGGGAGAGAGACTACATTGATAAAAACCTGGCCCGTGGCTTCAGCCAGCCAATGAAATGCTGGATAGCAGTGCCTGTGCTGTTTAAAGAAAAGAAAGATGGGTCGCTGATATTATGTGTGGATTTTACAGGAATAAACAGGGTATTTGTAGAAACCATATACCCATGATGGCGAACCTATGGCAGGCATCTTTCATTCTAAGTACCTTCAGAAATCATGGCTCCTACAGAGGGTAGGCTAACTGTAGCAAAAAATTAACAATGTGCTTGTTGTTTTCCAGGTACCTCCTTTGAGTTAAGGGGGTGGAGCCCATCAAGCTTCAAATGACTTTTGCTGTTGCAACTATTAGCACATCTCAGCTTGCCAGTGAACTAGTGGGGTGGGGGGAGGGAGAGTGAGATAGAAAATAGCCCAGACATCAAGGTATCAGCATGAGAACCAAGGACATTTCAGCATGTGTTTACAGAAGCCAAAAAAAAAAAAAAAAAAGACTTTCCCACAACAATACCAGGAGACCATATTGGAGAATGTGACCTGAGCTAATTTGGGGGAGGGGGTTGTATTAGAATTTGAACTTTAACTACAAGGGTTAGTGCATGAAAGCTCTAGATCTGGTTTTGCCTTCAAACATGCCAAAATAATGTATTCAATAAAGTTTTGCGTAAGATTGGAGCATCTTGATTGTGTTTGTTTTGGTTGGGTTTGTCAGTCGGAATCTTGACATACATAGAATTAGGTCATCTAGTTGTGTTTCCTGTTTGGTTTACCTGGCAGGACTGATAGTATGTCAAACTGGGGTTATAATGAAGTTTTGTTCCATGTCATTAAATCCCATTGGACTGTAAGAGAAAATGAAGGCTTGCTTCAAATGGATGTCCTCCATTAAAATCAATTAAATATACCACCTGATCCAGTATAAGTTTACTCTTTAGTATGATTCTGTGAGCTCAGGGAGACTACGTTCCAAATAAACATGTACTGATTGCAACTTGGAAAGTGCTTGATTTTTTAATTGGAAATTGTCTATTTTTGATTGGAAAATATTCGTGATTCAGTTATTTCTTTATCCTCAAAGATACAATGCACTGTTCCACACTTTCTCCTCTCCTTCATAATTGTAGATGCTACAAGATCCAAACCGGGGGACAAATTTCTAAGAAGGTGACATCATACTCTCCTAACTAGGTCTTTGAAATATCTGCCATGTTTGTCTCTTCATCCATGACCAATTCATGAATGAACCCAATCTTTTTTAGTACAATTAGGACAATGCCCTTGCTACTTCTCCTATCACAGCCTAACCATCTGATCAGCCAACAAATAATGGAAAGATATGAAGGTAGGGGAGAATTACTCTATAAGAAAACACAAATTCATTTTCATAACTGATTTTTCAAGGAAGACCAAAAGAAAAGGTGCTTTGGAGACATCAGTTCTTATAGATGAAATCTTAAATGAGAGTAAGCAATTTGATTTGACATCAGATTTGATATAAGATATGATGGGAGAGATCCAACCCTCACCCACTGCTTTGCAGGGTTCTACAGGACTTGGTACTCTCTCCACTCCTGTTCAACATTTATATATCCATTGGAGTGATATCATCCATTACCATGGACTGAGGAGTTTAGGACTTTTCATCTCCTACCCTTGGCCGTGCCTCCTTCTCTGCCAGTGTTCCTTCTTGGGCAATTCTCCTCTGACTTTTCTCTTCAGCTCACACACACCCTGCCCATTTGCCCTGGGCAATGGGCCATGACCCCCCTGTCCCACATGCTTCGGCGCAGCCGATTCACTGAAGCATGGTTTGTCCTGGGTTTTTCGCCACCTGGGTTCCAGATCCATGTGTCTGTCATTTCTTCAGTGGAAGAAGAAAAGGGGGGAGACTGATAAAGAAATATTTTCTTGATGTAACCTGAATATATTTAATCTTATATCGAATTTGTATAACCTACACATGATACAATGGAGGGAGGAAACCCAGATGGCCGGAACCTATCACCTTTGAGAGGCACAGCCAGGAGATGAGAAGACCATAAAAATTCCACAGTGAGATGTGTCCTGGGAACCTCTGGAAAAGTTCGTTCTGAAAAGGAGGTTGGGGGAAATTAGGTATGCCCTGGGAAACTGTGAAAAAGATTGTTTCTACAAAAGGGGTGGGGAGGAATTAACATACTGGCTTTTGTTTCACTAAATACACATCAAGATAAGGGGAGGGGTTCTAAACTCCCTTATCTATCCTTGTATGCCCGAGAGACCTTCGATGCTGCTTTGAACTCCTACATGAATTGTCTCATCTCAATAAAGGATTCCTTTTGATACGTTTGGTTTTCAGAAGTTCATTCTTGTTAATTGAATGGGAAAAAGTTCTGTAGCCTGACATAAAGCAGCATCTGCAATAGAGGTCAGCCCAGAGAGAATTTTTTTTTAAAATAAAGTTTTATTGAGTTTTAACAAAACAAATAAAACATCTTATTTGAGTACAGCATCATTCCAGGTTATCACATTTCCATACAGACACAATTTCATATGCATATTCATCTTATGTATTCAACTTCATATCTTATTACTCTTTTTCCAACTTCTCACTATTTCTCCCTTTACTTCTCTTAATTTTCTTTTATGGTTATCTCATTTTCTTCTTATTCAATTGTATTTCTTTTACCTAAATTTCTATATCTTTTTATTCATTGTACTTATACTTTTGTCTGTCTTGTTTACAATTTCATATGTACTCTTCCAACATTCTTAAGAAGCAAAATTCCCCCTATGATTGCCAATCGAAGTGCAACACCTTTAAATTTTATTGTTATTATCATATGAAATCTCTTTAAACATTGAATTTGTGCATTCTAAAATTATAACATTCAAATTTCTAATATCTATTTTATATCATGTAGATCTCATCATTCAGACTCTGCTTGGTACTTCCCCTTGAAAATATAAAAAGAAAAATTCTAAAAACATAGCAAAAACAATATATATATTGTTACCCGAACAAAGCTGAATGCCATACATGTAAGTACCCACGAAAACTTAAGAAAAATATATATATATATATATATATATATATATATATATATATATATATATATATATATATATATATATATATATATAGCATTCAGCTTTGTTCGGGTATTTTCCCACGTCATTGTAGTTGTGCTTTTAAAGTTGTAGCAACGTTTCGGCAGAATCTCATCTGCCATCATCAGGCTTCTGTATAGTGTTCATCTGTGAGTCAGACTTTTACAGACTTTTACTTTATTGGAGGCCTTTAGTGCAGCTTGGCTCCGGGTAAATGGACGACTATCATTAGTTAGGAAGCTAGGTTTCATCTGGGTGCCTGGTTTTGGGGTGTGTTTGAGCTGGAGGTATCAGGGGGGATCTGTTTGTGTCCAGGTGTTTGCCTGGCTTGTGGTGTGGAGATTTTTTTTGTTTGTGAGTGCAGGCTTCCAAATGATTGACAGTTTGGTGGAATCATCTCTTCTATTCATGCTTTCTGGATAATGATAGCCGTCCATTTACCCGGAGCCAAGCTGCACTAAAGGCCTCCAATAAAGTAACACAATGTTGCCAGCCAATCAAGATACAAAAAGAGCCAAAAAACAGACAGAAGATATTAGAAACACCAATCAAGCAGAACACAGCAAACTCCAAGACCAATAAACACAGACCAAGACTCCCAACCAATCAGGATGAAGAAAAAACCATTCTGGCACAGCAATAGGCTGCCCCAAATTTAAATCTGAAACCACTGTAAAAGTCTGACTCACAGATGAACACTATACAGAAGCCTGATGATGGCAGATGAGATTCTGCCAAACGTTGCTACAACTTTAAAAGCACAACTACAATGACGTGGGAAAATACCTGAACAAAGCTGAATGCCATACATGTAAGTACCGCTGAAAACTTAAGAATATATATATATATATATATATATATATATATATATATATATATATATATATATATATATATGTGTGTGTGTGTGTGTGTGTGTGTGTGTGTGTGTGTGTGTGTTAGGAATAACATAGGTTACCTAACGTAGTTTGGGTAAAATAATATATATAGACTATAATAGTGAGTTTAAGTGTGTGTCACTTTAACTGCAAAGCATGTAATTTTGGGTGCGGCTGTAAATCGCCATAAGAGGGAGCAAGAGAACTGGATTGATTGCTGGCTTACTGGATTGCTTGCTGACAATGATGGTGTGTTAACTGCGTGTTCTCTGCTGTTGCTGAAGGAAGAAAGGAGGTTTGACTTCTTCATATCTCTACTGCGAAGAGATATATTACTGGACTGATATTTGTAAGTTTACTGACCTCTTTTTCGACACTGGACTTTGCAACTGAATAATCCCCGGATGGACTGAACTAGTGTATGATATATGGACTTTTTGACTATGCTATAAATCTTACTGGAATAAACTATTTAACTAGCATATTGTATCTGTTTTACTGAGTGTAAGCTACAAAAACATTTGTCTCACATATTTGCCTGCCTGCCTGCCTGCCATGCAGGTTCTGCTAGGGTGTATATCCCTAACAATATATATATATATATATATATATATATATATATATATATATATATATATATATATATAATACATACATATACATACATACATACACATAATACAGAAGCCTGATGATGGCAGATATATACAACTTTAAAAGAACTACAATGCGTGGAGAATACCAACCAAGCCGAACACACATAACCCAACTTAAGAAAACATATATATATATATATGTTTCTGAGGTTCTCAGGTTTATGTGGATCTTGTTATTGGGTCTCCAGTCACTAGATTTGACCGCCTCAGGCTGGTGCTTTAGTGCCAGTGCAAGCAACCACTGCTTGCACTGGCACAGCACAGCCTGAAGATGGCGGGTGATCAACATCTAGATACTGAATCTCGGAGAGAACCGAATAACAAGATCCATATATATATATATATATATATATATATATAATAGTAAACAAAATAGTTATTCAAAATCATTCTAGTACTGGAATGAACCTTGTAAATCTTTCACGTTTCTTTTCAATATCTATCAATCTTTGAGAACAATTGAAAAGTTTCCCTCCCTTCTTCATGATTACTTAACTGTTAATAAGCATACCATTGGATAGTCATACAGTTTTATCTTATAAATTATTTACTATTAATAAGCAAAATAATTATTCAAATTCATTCTAATAACTGGTATAAATTTCCTTATAAATCTTTTACATTTCTTTTCAATATTTTATCAATCTTTAGAAACAATTGCAATGTTTCCCTCTCTTCTTTATTATTGCATTAATTATAAATAAACATACCATAACATTAGTTTTATCTCATAGATTATTTACTTATTTCATTTCTAACTCATTACAGTATTCTACTGTCACAACACTATCTTTTGTACCTTTGCAGAATCCTCACTTTTAACTAAATTTAACCATTGTCTTTGTGTTTTCTAGCTGAGCAAATACCTTTAATCCTGGTACGTTTCCCCTTTTTCTTTATTTCCTGTTTTTGTCCCTCATAAGTTCTTTTCCTTTCTATCTTCCCCCCTTTTTCTCATCCCCTTTTTTATACCCTTCTCTCTCTAATTTTCCCTTCTGTAGTTTTCTTTTCTGCTTCTCCTTACTGTTATACTTCTTTTTCAGACTATTTTCTTTTTGGCTGTTCCCTTTGATCTCAAACATTTTCCTGGGAGAAAGAACTTCTTAGCAGATGCACTGTGCAGAAAACCCCAATACAACAGCAAAAAGATTGAGGTTATAAAACCGATGATCCAACCGACCCAACTAGCAGCCAAAGTAATCACCTGGGCACAGGAGGAAAAAAAATCATCCCTGACTGAAGACACGATGTCAATATTTAAGGAGGCACTATTTAAGGACGACTGGCTCCAGACTAACAAAAACTCTTGTTTACTCAAAGATGGACTGGCTTGGGTAGAAAACAAACTTTTTGTCCCTGCAAGCCAGAGAATGGACTGCATGAAACACTGCCACAACTCCAAAATAGTGGGACACTTTGGGTTTGTAAAAACCCTGCACCTCATCAAAAAACAATTTTGGTGGCCGTCCCTCAAAAAGGACATTGAAAGCTATGTTGCGAGCTGCCCCACCTGTGCTGCTACAAAGAGAAGACAAGGACAATATCCTGGACTTTTACAAACAGTAGCAGACCCTTCTGCACCCTGGAAAGAGATCTCTATGGACTTTATAGTGGAGCTTCCTGAAAGTGCTGGAAATACTGTCATTTGGGTTATAACTGATCTTTTTTCCAAACAGGTTCACTTTATTCCATGCCAAAAGATCCCAACTGCCAAGGCATTGGCAAAGATATTCCTAATACACATTTATTGCCTTCATGGAGCTCTCCAATGGATTATCTCAGATAGGGGTGTTCAGTTCACATCCAAATTTTGGCAGGCATTTTTAAACCTATTAGGCTCCACCCAAGGGTTGTCGTCATCAAGTCACCCAGAAACAGATGGCTCGACGGAGAGAGTTAACAGCGTATTAGAACAATATTTAAGATGCTTTATTAATTACCAACAGGACAATTGGACTGGCCTTCTTCCTTTTGCAGAGGTAGCATACAATAACTCAGTCCATAGTAGCCCGGGGTTCACCCCATTCCAGGTAGCCACGGGCCAAGAATTCAACCCCATGCCGGAACTACCCACCAAAGAACCTGAAATCCCCTCCCTTAAGGAATGGATGGATAACTTACAAGCCATGTGGCCAGTGGTAAGATTATCTTTACAGGAAGCTAGAGCAGTTTTCAAAGCTCACGCAGACAAGCGACCCTAAACCTTTCAAGATTGGGGACCGTGTATATTTGTCCACAAAATTATTAAAATCATTACAACCCTCTAAGAAATTAGGACCAAAATTCATTGGCCCATTCCCCATCTCTGGAATTATTAACCCCATGATGGTAGAGCTTCAACTTCTAAAAACGCTTAGCAGATTCATCCAGTATTTCACTGTAGCTTGCTCAAACCAGAGATCACTTCAAACCTCAACCCCACTCCCTCTTTTCCACACCTCCAACCCCCATCATGGTACATGGGGAACAACATTTTTAAATTAAAGATATCCTTGATTCACTCACTCACCATGGATCTACACAATATTTAGTAGCTTGGAAACACCTTCCTTCCTCAGAAAATGAGTGGGTAGCCAAATGACACGTAAAAGCACCCACATTACTACGAAAGTTCTACTTAAAATACCCTGATAAACCATCCTGAATTGCAAATGTAATGCATGATTTTTGTTTTTTCCAGGTAGACCTATCTGTTTTTTAAGGAGGGCAGGATGTCAGATCCGTGTAGCTGTCATTTCTTCAGAGGAAGAAGAAAAGGGGGGGGGGGAGACTGATAAAGAAATCCTTTCTAGGTGTAACCTGAATATATTTAATCTTATATCAAATTTGTATAATCTACACATGATACAATGGAGGGAGGAAACCCAGATGGCTAGAACCTATCACCTCTGAGAGGCACAGCCAGGAGATGAGAAGACCATAAAAAGTTAAACAGTTAGCCACCAACCAATTGCAGCAGCCATAAGCCATAAACCTGGTGGTGGGGTTTGGGGGAGGGGCTGCAAGTCAAATGCTTTTTAGGAGAAGGAAGGGGAGGGGGTATGTAAGTAATGGAAGGGAAGAGCGAGGGGTTATTATGCTGGCTTCATCCAAAGGGGAGAGAAAGAAAAGAAACAAAAAAGAAACAAAAAAAGGACGTTGTTTTAAGAATTTTTCCTTTTTCTGCATAATTGTGTGCATGCAAACACAAATAATTATTTTTAAAAAGCATGCCAATTTGCAATATCAATTTGCCTAACTTTGCATTTCTTTCTTAGAACAGTTTGTTTGATCTTTGTCTGTTTTCCTTCTCTGGACGTTCAATGTGCCAGTTTTGAATTAAGGCAAGATAGGATTTGCCCTTCAAGTTGGCAGTGTATTGCCTGTTGTAGCAGTTTGAGTCATTAGCATGACCAGCAGTTTTATTGGCTAGGATCCAAAGAAGTACACAATCAGTTTGTGCATTCAAAAGACTTTTGAACTAGACTTTTTCAAACAATCACCTTCCTTCCTCCACTGTCACATGACGTACTTCTTTTAGAACAGATAATCTTTTACTGCATGTGTGACGCTTTGTAGCTTTGTATTTTGTAGGAGAAAAACATGACTGGATCTCTTTGTCCTGTACTCTTAAGATTTCAAATGTGAAACATGCATTGGCAACTAAACCAATTCCAGTAGTGTTTAATGAAATCCAAAGAGTGGCAAAAATAACTATGGCTCTTTTAAGTGTCTCTTTATCACAATTCAAAGGTCTCAATAGAAATGGCTTGTAACCAAAGTAGGAAAAATAAATATGGCTCACCAAAGCCTCCCACTAGGCTGGCATCTAGCTTCTACTGTATGTAACTAGTTTGGAATGTCTACCTAATCCAATCTAGGGGGAAAGAAACACTGTTCTTTGCTTTTGATTTTGCATCCCTATTCAGGTTGCACAAATGGCATTTATGCTAACATGTTAATTAAAAATGAACCTTGAATCCATTAACATAGATATAATAAAATTATTTAGAGATAGCTTATCATTTTATTTGTAGCATATATACTTTCAGCCTGGGATTACTTGTCACTATCTGAAAGAACTTTGAACATATTTAAGGTATATCTTCTTAATATAGTTTGTGCCAGAAAAGATGTAACCTACTTGACTGATATTGCTAAGTGTTACAAAGTAAAAAATACAGAGCCCAGAAATGACTTGCTAAATAACACAGACAATGACTAATCAACACATCTATAGCTATAATCATTTCAAAGAAAAAAGTCACTAAATGGATATAGGTCTTGTGTAATTCAACAGTACACATTGTGGGGGCTTTATGCTCTCTGAACATCAGTAGGACAACATGTGGCATCTGCCCTTTATTTATATACTGGCTTGCCCTGCCAGTGCTGGTGTTGTGGGGGATTCCATGGTAGTTCTTCTATTAGAGTATTGTTTTCTGCTTGTTTTTCCAGTGTTAAGCCCTGCTTATCTGGGTGTAGGCTACTGGAAAGGATGAATTCTGGTCTTTTTGTTTCCTTTATTGCTTTTTTATTGTCTCTTCTGCATAGTGTGTATATGCTGTTTATTTCTATGTATTGTTATTGGCTGATGAGTCTGAATTCCAAGATACCAAAAAGTCCCTAGCATTTTTTGGATTTACATAGCTTGGTCTAGAATGCTCATGGTTTCTCAGTTGAAACTGTAGTTAATTCTGATGTGTGCTATGAAATTAAAGAGTTTTTATTATGTCTTCTGACTGCTGGTTGGTGTGCTCGATTAGACTTCTGGCTGTTTGTCTTACAAATAATCTGTTACAGTTATTACGCTACATGTTATAGATGACTCTGTGAATGTGTATTTCACTCAAGCACACATAAAACACTACAGATGTCTAACTGAAACATGGACATGAAATATTCTCTTTAGGAAAGGAATAAACTTACCTCTTTTAAGTTTCAAACTGTGAATGATTGTTACTGTGTAATACATTTTAAATTCATCTAAATGGATCTGCTTTATGTTATTTTAAAAACTTTTTGGTCATATTAGCTCCTAAAACCATCCTGCTCTGGGTATAAATAAAGAAAAAAAAAACAAATGCATAAGTGTTGTTTTCCTGTTTAGCAGGCTATAGTAAAACCTTGATTTCTTTGGTATAAAAGGAGGAGCAATGAAGGATAATATTAACAGTGAAAACTTTATAAGAACAAGGGGTGAAATGAACAATTATGTGCACACAAACATCACATCAATTGCCTTAAAGAAAAGAATATCTTAAAGAAAATCTTTGTGTTTGATGAGTTAATGTCCTTTATAGAACTATGATGAGCCCTATAGCCACTGTGCTTTCATTAATCAAAGAATATCCTACAATGGTACAATTTGCATCTGGCTTCCCCTTCTTGGTTACAAAAGTTATTAAGTATACATAACATTAAGATCAAATCAAGTACGTTGATGGAACCAACATAATACAATCAAGCCAGTAACTCAAAAACAAAAATGCTTAAGTAATTTAATTTTGCTTGGCACTAGTCAGTATAATCCAGAATTATAGTATATCTAAGAAGACTCCATATATAAAACTGGCATTTCTTAGGATGAAAGATCTGTTGACTGCATTTTTCCAATCAGATCATGATCTTGAAAACTGCTGTTAGGTAGTTAGCCTCCATCAGAGCCCCAGATGAATACTTGAACTATGGGACAGCTATTATTTAAAATATCCAGATCTATGAGCCAGTCACCATGATTATCTCTGTCTCTTTACTCCAGGAACTGGTGCATGATGACAAAACACTGAATACCAAGCAAGGATGATGTGCAGCTTTCAAAACTTATCAGGACAAACAGTAACATGCAGTCCAGTCTTACTGATAGTTCATTACATAGCAATCTTCTTAATCTGGAAAGTTTCTGAATCAAATGGCCAAAGGTCATTCCCTTTGAGGGAAAATGTGAACTGCTCTTTGGGTGGTGGTT